>NC_052475.1:23734467-24034467 GCF_009730915.1 Dioscorea cayenensis subsp. rotundata | reverse complement strand
GAGAATAACATGTTGATAATTTTAATTTTAATTTTAGATAATAGACGATACTTGATATATATATATATATATATATGTAACCTTTTTATTTAAAAGGCGGGAAAAAGTATAATTAGATAAATAAATTGAAGAAGTGAAACAAAAAGATGATGGTGTGGAGAAGCATCCAAGGCAATGGGCCTAAAAAGGACTTAACTGGAAGGATTCTGAAAATTGACGTCTTTTAAAAGTTTACAGGGGGTTAAAAATAAAAAATAAAAAATAAAAAGTAGACATTGCTATCGTTACTCGTTAGTCAGAACTTTGGCTTAATGTGAACCTGAAACGGATGTTTGTTGGACCAAACCTGATGTTCAATAAATCAACACGGAGTCCTTCCCAATGTTCCCATGCATTAATATAGACATATATATATATATATATATATGTTTAAAAAAAAATTATGCGTTTATATATATAATCGTTGTCCTTCAGTGTCGGTGTTCATGCTTTCGTACTGGTGTTTGCCAGGATTTGAATTTACGTAGCGTTTTACAATGGGTAATTTTTTTAGTAAGGTATTAAATTATGATTTTTTTTTTTAAATTTTGATTCTAAATTTTAATTTAAATCGTAATAATTACCCACCTTCAATTTTGTATTATAAAAAAATTATTTGATAGATTTTAGTTTATTTTTTGATGATGTGACATCGGAAATTTTTTGAGAGTAGGTAAAATAGAATTGTTAACTGAGCGGATATCATGTCGTGTTAAATATATATGATAACAGAGAATTTTTAGCATGTGCATCATCAAAAATAAACTGGAATTTTTCTGGCAACTACCTAGTGAAACAAAATTGAAGTTGGATAACTATTTTTATTCAATTAAAGTCTGGATCCCAAAATGAAAATCGGTCATAATTTAATGCCCTATAAAAAAAATTTACCCATTTTACAATTGTAACACTTGAATTTGTTTTTAAAAACAAATTTATTTAAATTATATTTTTAAAAATTATATATTGTATTTATTTGTCTAAGTTAATTAATTTTGTGGAAGTGATCATAATCACAAACTAAGTGTTTGATAAGAGTGGTAGGGAATAATTAAGCGAACTTAGTTTATACGACAAGCAAACACCATCATGGATTAATTAGACAATTTAATTGATATATTAAAAAATGATTAAATAAAGTATTTTACGTTTTTCTTTAGTTTTGGTAAATGATTTTATGCTTGTTGAAAATGCAAAAAAAAAAAGTAAAAATATTATTCCAGAAGATGCATTTATATGTATGTAAATTTAATAAAGAAAAAAAAACCTCAACAATCACCGCCTAATACAGTGGATTAAGCAATGAATAAACAGATATAAAATTTTATATGATATTTGACATATCGATAAATCACGGTAGTAAATATATAACCGTACATGTTTATGTCTCTTGACAACACTTTGTGAGCAGCTTTTGTAGTTTTTGTCAATGAAAAAAATTTCTCAAAAATCCTTGTCTAGTGGTTGACACAATTGCTTCCTTAATTAAAGCCTGATTTTTAGTGGATGTGTAATGTCAATTTTCCATCATAGATTAGAGACAAAATTTACAACTCTTCAGTACCAAAACATAATAAAAAGGAAGCTTTTTTTATTTCCGTGATATTTAAAAACATCTTTATTTTTTCTACCATCTTCTCAACCAACTACCATCAGTTGATTCCATGGTTTCCATTGATTTATTCTCATGTTGTTTGAATAATTGTTTTGGTATTATCTAGTGTCTAGTTATTATACATAATATATGTTACAATTATTAGATTCTTTTTTACAACCAAACCCAAAATAATAAAACTCTATCTTTATACTTGTTCTTTTGAACAAGTATTTTGGTCCCATACTAGACTCTTGTCTTTTATAACAAACTTATATTTCAATATTACACATATATGATTTTATTTTGCCAATTTAACACCTACCAACCAAGCCGGAAGCACTTATTCTTCATAATTATTAATGGGGATCATTGCTAAAGTGTTTGCATTATAAGATTGGGTCACACTCTCTGTGTGTTTTGTTCTTTTTGCCAATATTATGTGAATATTATTGTATTAATTAATTGAAGATAAGACCAAAAATGGGTAATGACTGAGGAGATAAGAAAGGAATAATATCAGTTTGTATCTGGCTTTATTTATTCTTTTGGAACCTGAAATTGAGGAGGTTTGTGATAATGATAGACAGGAATATGAAAACAATGTTAATAAGATAAAGTCAGTCAAAGATATTAAGCATGTGGTTGGAAAATTGGAGGGAGGATCAACCAGTAAAGGTTCTATCTATGTCTACTAATTGTCATAAATGGTGAATATTATGAAATTTTTTCTGTGTTTTAACATTAAATTAGACCGAGTTAAACTCGGACGTTTGATTGCAAATAAAACGCGTTGACTTGTAAGTTGAGTTGCATTATGTCCAAATGAATCATATCAATTTAAGTTCCTTCCGGCCATCTTCCATGGGATGGTGCTTGTTTGGAGGAAAGATGAGTTATGATATTGGAATTGATAGGTTTGTTTTGATGCGAATTTCTTATGATATGAAAGTTTTGCTTATTATTATTATTATTATGAGGTAGTTGTGCATTATTATTATTTTTAAAATCTCACTAAGACTATTTGAAACTTAAGAAAAAAACCTAACTTAAAGACCAGATTTATGACTGTCAACCATTAAAAATTTGATTAAATAATTTAATTTGAGTGAAAATTGAACTTATGAACAAAATGAATGGAATTTGAACTCAAGCTGTGCTCAAGCATTGCTGAGATCCTCATTACAATGGACAGTCTAGACAAGATGGAGACTACTATGAATGTGGACGAAAGACAAAAGAAAGAAAAATCCATTACTCTGTCTAAAGCTAGAAATAAATCAATACCAATTTTGAAGAAGAGAACCTTTATGTGTGTGAACAGGACTCATGCATTGTGACAATCTTTGATATTTATTCGTGCAACTTATTCAACTTCGATGATGGTATCCAAGTTTTTATTTTATTTTTATTTTATTTTTAGGTCATCGGATTCATGCTCTTTAATCAGTTTAATGTTAAGAAAATTCTTTGAATTGGGAGAAAAAAAAAAAGGCATAGATGTATTACCTGATGTCAGAACACCAAATTATTGTTGCGAGTTTAGACAATTGGTTTGAAACCTTGCATTTACATCGGTGAAAACCAAAGTAAAACTAATAAAAGAAGAACTAAAAAAAAGAACAACTAGAACACTTCTGCCCAGCCAACTTTCGGTTGATGGAGGAGGCTTCCAATCTAATGACTAGTTGAACAAAATAAAAATTCAAACATAAATAAAAAATTAGTGCTGAATTCACGGTGAATTTCATTTGAACTTTAATGCCAATCAGGAGTTTGAAATAATGAAAACACTAGACTGAGAGAAAGAGAAATATAATCATGTTCTTGCGGTTGGCTCCATGCGCCTAATTAATAGACTTTGATTTAGCACACTGCATGTCAGGTTAGGCCAAGTGGTCCTCCAGCCAGAGCACACAACAAATATCCATCAACAACCATTCAAGAGATTTAGTACAAACAATAATGAAAAACAGAAATATATTTGTAAAAAGAGAGAATAAAAACAGAGGCCTAACAAGATACCAACTATCAACCCAATTCCCATATCTGGTGAAGAATGTCATGTGTTGTGCCATGGACTTTGCAGGTTGCTTTCCCTGCTGGTACTGCTATTAGACATTCAAAACAGCACAAAATTAGCTTGGAATTTAGAAACGAATTCAGACATTGATATTCTTTGAAAGAGCACAATACTGTATGGCCAAAGAGCTACACCCACATGCTGAATAACAAAACAAGCACTTCAAATCAAACTCAATTGCAAACAGCATCTCATGATCCACCTAATTGATCACGTCTATGAATTCGTATAAGATAAGTGCCCCACAAAGAGCTTTAGGGTTATTTGAAATACAAATTCATATTAAATGTGATTCCATATAAATCTCAGCTTAGTCTCATTTCTTCCAGATTATTCATAATGCTGTTTCAACTCTCAATCACCATCACAACAAAAGCAAAACTTCCCAATTTACCTGTCTCATGTAGTCTGACTAAAGAATTCAAGAACTCAACACTGAAAGACAAACATACCATTAATATACCATCTATCTCAAGCAATTCCAGAGTTGATTTCATTAGCATAGAACCCCCTATGATTATTAATCAATCTAACTCACATATGGCAAATAAATTTTCAGCAGCCATTTGGCATTTTCTTATAGTTGAAAATAAAAATAATAATAAAAAAAAAAACATGACGACATTTGTTAATGCACCCATGGCACATAACAGAATACATACATGCCAAGGCCATGCCACAAGTCACATTAAATCCATGCAAAAGGTACAATCATCACAAGCTAAACACTATGGACTGATGTGTATGTGCCCCAATGATGCCATGTAAAGAACAAGTTGTAGCCACAACCACAAACAACAAAAACGGATCTCCAGGTTCAGTGAATTGTAAATTATATTACTGTTGATACTATGACAGATATAATGTCTTCAAAAGATAATTTTCTTATAATGTCGCGGAGCTTAGTTCGACATTAGTAAACATAATGCAGAGTAGCGTCTGTATGTTAAACAGGATCTTGGCCTCTATGTCCATAATCATCATAGACCTAAGAACATCATGTCCCCCTTTGGCCCTCCAACAACAGTAGTCATGCTGTTGAAGCTTATAATATTCAGGAGTTTGCGAAATCCCTCACAATGCCTAACAATATAATTGCATGGCAAAATAAAAAGAGTCCCTCGAGCACTCTCACTAAATGGAACTGAAATTTAAGGATCTAAAATTATAACATTAGTGCAATATATTGCATTATTTAACCCAATGTCTGTTTCTTTGATATCTACTTTTCCGTTGAACTTTTAAAGTTTCACCAATAATTGATCAAGTAAAGAACATTCACACTAATTGATTAAGTAAAGAACATTCAAGCATCAGCAATGCAATGCCATTTCCATCATATAAAATATAACAGAAATCAAACAAATAGCAAGCCAATAAAATAAGAAGATAGCGATCAAGGATCAACAACAGTTAGCCATGACAGATGCGTGTGATCTAATGAATGGTTGATTTTTTTTTTTTTTAAACAACTGAGTATTTAGAATTTCAAATTCATGTACCAACATGAATATATTAGTTAAAAAGCAAGCAAAACAAGAAATGCCAAAGTCACAGGTCTCACAACCACCAAAAAGTAATTGCCAAGGGCGAAACTTTACCCGAATCTAGAGGATGGCATCCACTTAAAGCGTCCCAGAGTAAGAGATTCCAAAATAGAACAACAATCATCTCAAGCGCGAAAGGATATGACAGCATCCAAAAGATTAATGAAAGATTTAAAGAGATCACATAATTGCAAACATCTGCCAATTTTATTGAATTCAGATACGCAAGAACAGAACATTCACTAGACTTAGATAAGGTAAACAGTGCACCACTCATCCTCAGCTGACTCAACTTGAAAGGAAAAAGATAAGCACGAACCATGATAAAGCCATAACTAGCATGAAGGAAAAGAAACAGTCTTTTTCTCAGGACAAATGCAGAACATCAAGATACCATCAATGAGAAGTGATCCGGAAGCTGAGCACGTTATTAACCAAGCCCTTCCATTTTCCATTCCCCTTCTTGATCAGATGCTGCGAATTCCCCTCCTCCACCACCCCTTGCTTCTTGCACAATGTGAAGTTCCTGCTCCCTACGCTGCCAATGGGCTCCAATGGGCTCAATGCTGTAGTCCAAAACAATCATTAAATCAGCCAAGAATTCAAATCTCCAACCAAAATCATCAAAAGAAAAAACTTGCATACCGTCAGAGCATGAATTGGTGCAGTAAAGAAGAAAGTTATTGAGATCAGATCCAAGAACAGGACGGCGGCCTTCCCGGGCGTAGGACCGGAGTGCGGTACTGATAACAGCGCCGACGGGCTCCTCCTCCTTCACCACGAATCGGATCGGCCCAGCACTCCCCAGCACGTTCACCGAAATCAACAACCGGACCGACCCCGCCCTCGCAGGAGGCGTAGCCGACGCCGTCTGCATCGTCCTCCTCATCATCCTCTGCGCCGGCGTCATCGGTGGTGACAGCGATCGACCCATTATTCCACTAAAAATGCGAGATCTCTCGCGAAACACTCAAATTATTCGAACAAAACCGTGAAAAAAAAAGCGCGACCCAGCCAGTCTCCGATCAACAGCGAGTATTCAAGGATCGAGACCGAGGCAACGATAGTGCCAGCCCTGCATGCAGGATGCGAAGGTGAACCTCTGCTTCGGCGATGACGACGAAGGAGAGGAGAGCACCGCACGATCGGCCACCATTCACAATGACGAGCAGAGGAGAGGAAGAGAAGCTTGAGCTAGGGTTAGGGTTAGGGTTAGATCGGATTGGGGATGTGAGCTCTTGGTTTGGAGAAGAAGCCCTTTATATAGAAAGGAAATGCGGAGCGAAAGACGGGCGGCGCCAGAGGAGATCCAAAAAAGATTCTTTTGCACTTACACCCCTCATCTTTAGACTATTTCTTAACCTCAAGTTTTATTTTTTTTTTTAATAAAAAAATTATTTATTTTCAAATAAATAATAATACCCATCCAAATTTGTACATAATAATTTTATATATATTCTATTTAAATTTAAACTATAGAAATTTGTTTGGAAGATGATTAAACATTTTTATGGGGTTATTTATATAAAAAAAAAAGGAAAAGAGAAGGATCATTCCTTCTGGTCTTATGACTGACTAAAGTTTTTTATGGCACGTGGTGCAAAAGTTTTGAGTCTTGTTTTGTAGTTTTATGTAGTTTTCAAATTTTTATAATAATTCTTTTTTTATTCTTTATTATAACTTATAAGCCTCATTTAGAATAGAAAATTGTAAGTTTTTAGATGGGAAAGTCTTGCATTTTTTTTTTTTAGAATTATTTTTTTATATTTAATTTTCAAAAGTTAGGTTAGATTGGATGTTAAATATCGAAAGAAAATTATAATTACAAAATTTGTTCTAGGTTTAAAATGTGAACCTTTAAAGTAAAGAATTTATGATTAAATGTTTTTTTTTCAATTATAAAATTTATTGTTCTGATTATGTTTCCTTTTTTCTAAAAAATCATGTGTTAAAAAGTTTTTAGTACAAAATTAGTCCTTGATTTTGTAGGTAAGCATACTTGTTGAATTGTTTTTCTGTACTAATGAAATGTTTGGTTTACTCACTTTATTAAAAAAAGAAAAAAAAAAATGGTTGGTGAGCTGAGTTGCTATCTTCAATTGTTGTCATTTTCTTTCAACCATTAAAAAATATTTTGCTTCGTATATTTTTGGTATTTTTTGAAAAACAACTTGTTAAAAAATAAATTAAATTATAGTTTCAAAAAAAACTTAAATTGTATCTTTTCCGTTGTTTTTAAAATGTGAATTGTAGAGAAAATAATGATAAATTTTCTTGTGTGATTGGAAAAGATTTAAAATTGTTTTTCCTAGATTTTGTTTTAAATTTTTTTTTTCTCAAGTTAGCTCATCCGACCTCAAATATGAAACAAAATTATTAATACAAAATTTGTCCTTGGTTTTTTAGGTGAAATATAAAGTAAAAAATTCTAGAATTTTGTACTTAAACATTTTATTCCAAATCATCAAGGCAATTTTCAATTTTGTTGTTCATAATTCTGTACAAAATTGGTCCTTGGTTTTGTAGGCTGACTGATTTTGAAAGTTTTATAACTAGTCAGTATCTTCTTTTTCACTGATTATAAACTATTTTGCTTCACATGCTTTTGGTTGTTTTGCAAAGACCCACAAGTTCAAAATAAACTGAAGTGTACATTTTGTTATTTAATGATAACTTTTCAGGTTATTTTACTTATTTTATTTATATATTCCAATTTTCTGGTGACAAACCCTAATAAAACCAAAACACATCACCAAGAATCAAATTTCAGAATCATGAACGCTTACAGTGACCATGTGGTGCAAGTAGTGCCAACATCTTCTGAAATGTAGCCATGTGCATCAGTGAATAGACCATGCTTTCATGCTGCACAAGCTTTTAAATGTGATATTGTTGAGAAGTAGTAGGTAAGGCCACAAGAGATCACTAAAGGAAGACCAAAAGAGACCACAGAGCAAAAAAAAAAAAATCTAATTTCCTTCTTATTAACAATCACATTGCTATCTGAAACTAATCAAGAGAACTTGTCCACAATACTTCTAAGAGAAGCTTATACAATAAGAAAATTAACGAACAAGAAGTTGTCAAAGTTGAGGAAGGAGATGGCGATCACATGATGCTGCTGCTTGCCAAGTTTCCATGAATACATTCTATTGAGTTGCACATGAACACTCCTCCAGTACTTGCCTGAGGCGTCGGAAACTTGAGTTAAACATGTGTTTTTACATGTAACATGAAAACTTTTGTTTAGATTCTGCAGCATCAATGATTGTGTATGTTTGGGGATGAATTTCTGCACGTCTGTAACCATCTTTTTTTAGTTATAAGCATTTAGCACATGCCTGACAAGCCAAATGGAACAGTGCCGACCTTGCCATGAGACCCGGAAGTACCAGCAGCGATACTGGAATATGGAGGCCTTGCTCTCTGAAAGTTCACTCCATCTTCAGCAACATTTTTTGTGGATCCTTGTGAGGGATTGAAAGGAGGTGATTGAATGTCAATAGCTATGTCAATGCCCATCTTTCGGGGCATGTATTGGTGAGGTAGTCTGTATTGAACGGATTCCCGCTCTGCTGTTGGTTGTTCCCGTTCTTGACTGCTCATCTTTGTGCCAGAACAAAATGAGAACGGTGGAATGGCAGGGTTGTTCTAGAAGGGTTCCATTCCTCGTTAGTGTTCTTGAGCCATAGACACTGTTTGGGCCCTCCATTTTCGAAGGGAGCTACAGTTCCCACAGCTTTCCCTGGTTTAGTGGAAAGAAGATGAGCATTCGAACTCTATATCATTGTAATATCAGTAAATGCAGGGAAGAGCTAGAATACCCGCTTGAATTAACTGAGGTGGATGTGAAGGCCTTGCTACGTTTTGAGAGATTTTTTTCGTAGCCATAGCAACCTTCGATGCTTCATCCACCGCCAGCCTCTCCTTATTTGAAACAGAAGTCTGTTGTTCATTTAGACGCATTGTAGTTGCCGGCACCATTGAGGATCTAAAGGAAAATTTAGAAGATGTTTTAAATAGTTGAAGAAATAAAATCTAAAATATAAACTAGTACCTGGGAAGTGAGACATAATTCCTCTCCAGTGGAATAACAGGGCTACTCCTGCCACCTACTTCCTCAAGGAAGGTGAATTGCTTCCTGAATTGATCAACAGCACTGTATAAACCAATAAACATGAGAAGTGAGATGTGCTGCCCCTACTTTGAATAGTGTAAGTACAAACATTCAATATTTTTTAAAAGCAGAAAATGAAACCTTGGGTACACAAAATGTACTCTTTCAGTTCCGTTAACATAGTCTTTGAGCAGCTGAGGATGATATTCCAGTATTTCACGATAGATAAGCTCCCTGAAGCCTTCCTTTGTGACTTTTTGCCTCTCAAACTCAAACCCAAACTCCATCTTCGAGATTGGATTACAAGATGGCTCCCTCTCTACCTTTGCCAGACTTTTAAAATAAGGATCAGCCAATGCCTGGCAAATCAGATGCCAATATGTTAGCCATGTTTAGATCACAACAAAAAAATATCCATGGTATAAATTATCAATAACCAAAGGTTTATACTGGGCATTTTGCTAAAGTGATGAAATTTCCAAAAACAAAATCACGAAACTTAAGACAGAAAAACAATTGAAGCAGCTAACCTCTTCAGCAGTTGGCCGGTCTTTTGGATCAAAAGCTAAGAGTCTCTCCAACAGTTTAAGTGCCAGAGGATCTGCTTTCGGAAACTTTTGAGAGAGAGGTATAGGTTGTTTCTTTCTCATGCTGCTTAAATATCTCCTAGCCTTGTCATTCCGTACCTATTTTCAAGATTAAAGAATAGCCATACTTAGCAATTTTAGATACACCATAATTCTTTTAAAATCCAAAGAACAGAACACTGTACCCGAGAAATGGTATCTAGTGATGGTGTGCCAAGAAGGTCGGTCATTAAATCCAGCTGATGAACCACATTTTTACCAGGGAATAGTGGTTTCCCAGTTAATATTTCAGCAAAAATGCAACCTATGCTCCAAATGTCGATAGCAGGAGTGTACTACATATGCATAAACCTTCATTTAGTTTCACATGTCAGAAATTAAAAAATAAAAACATATGACAAGGCAATACACAAAAATCATGTTGATACTATGTTCCTTGGAAGAAAATCAATCTTTCCGGAAACCATTTAAACTATAAGTTTATTCTTTTTAAGATTGAAAGCCTCTAGAAAAAATAAGGGTTGCATTGAGGCAAATTTATCTTAGCTAAGTCTCCAAAACATAATAGCAGCATCCATGGCAAATCAACTCTAGAATGACTTATACATACACATTTCGCTAAATGATTGATAAATAAAATAAAAAATTTAATCAAGCAGCATTTACCAAAGAAAAATATGCCCAGTTATAATATAACTGAGAGAACAGGATAGACAATTCAAATATTGGCATCAATTACCATTAAAAATAAACATTGAATTTCAATTTCTCAAAGACAGCATTAAATTTGTGGGGCAAGACTGCTATAATTACTGCATACTAAGCATAGGTATCTAAAGTACCTGAAATTCAATACCTCAACCTCGTTGTCCTTCATAAATCAGAACTATCCCAATCACTTCAACCATGCACTGTTTCTATATGAACCAGTGGCATTAGAGTAATATAGACTTGAATCCCTATTCAGCTAATCTTAAAAATACATAATCTTATTCCTCAGTAGATCTTCTGTCAAATGTTCCCAATAGACAAACTTTTAATCTGCGAAATGCTTCTTTTGACAAGGAACAGACAAACAAGAAAACCTTGGGCATTTCATGTGTCTCATTATAAGACCCATCATTACCTAATTGTTATGTCCATCCCCTCTCTTCTACTGTGACGCTATTGGATTTTTACTGTGATCTTCATGTAATTACAGATATGTAGACCATACTCCATTAAGATTAAAAAAGCTAGAAGCCCATTACATGCAAACATGTATGATTTACTACACTATGTAAATTATAAGTACAGCAAGACCATGTTATAAAAAGCACAACTGCTTGATGCTAGCCATACCCTTGAATAAAATGATCCACACAGCTCTGGAGCTCTGTACCATCTTGTTGCAACATAATCCTGCAGTATTCATATGGCCCGGAAGGTTCAAAGAATGCACAAATTCTTGCTATTATGAGAAAAATCAAATCCCAGACAAAGTATCATTAGAAATAGAATCTACTCAAAAGAAGAAAAGAAAATTTATCTTCCATACCGTCCAAATTACTGTTGAGGGGGTGTCATGAAATGCAACCCTTGCCAATCCAAAGTCACAAATTTTTAGCTTGCAGTTTGCATTAGCCAATATGTTCTTAGGCTTCAAATCCCGATGATAAACATTAGCTGTACTCTAATAATCAAACATTAGAAAAGAACCAAAATATAGTTTACAATATATAGTATGTAGCTCTGGAACATTATTCTGTTTCAGACATGTTTGTGAACCTAAAAGACTTGGAAAGTAAAGTAGTTAAAACAACTTAATAAAGATGAGAGGATGCTGTGAGTAGAACCAGTAAAAATCATATCTATTACTGCCTTTTACTTCTGTTTGGTGGATTAAGCTTCTAACCACACTGCTGCAGTACACTAAAAAATACAATAATTGGGATTTATTATAATTATTGCAATCAAAGGACAGAAGGTTAAATTTTGGTTTCCAGTAGTGTGTGATCCAAAAGCACAGCAGTCATTAGCTTAATTCTAATTTCTCAAAAGGAAACCAAAAATCAATGAGAAGTTTCCCAGCTAAAACTGAGTTTTTAATTTCATTTCAAAATTTGTAAACTATTTGCCACAATACAAGATAAAATGTTCTTGACAAAACATAAAAGGCCTTACCTGTATGCATGTATTTAAGTGCACGAAGCAGCTGATAGAGGAAAAACTGATGGTGCTCCTTGGTCAGGTCATCATTAGCCTTAAGAACCTGGTGTAGATCCGACTCCATAAGCTCAAAAACAACATAAATATCTCTGAATTCCCTTTTAGATGGAGGTAAAATTATGTGTTTTATATCTACTATGTCAGGATGTCGTAAAAGTCTGAGAAGCTTAATCTCCCGAAGGATTCTGGCAGCATCAGAGATGTGCTCAAAGATACCATTGATCTTCTTTATTGCGACTTTCCCGCCAGTGTAAACATCAACAGCAGAACAAACAACCCCATAACTTCCTTTACCTATGACCTCCTGTATTTTATATCTATTTGCATCGCCATACTCAGTAAAGAAGTCCATCTCTATTGAATCCTGTAAAAAATAAAGTCTAAGACACAACAAGATGTCGCAAAAACTTGATTCAAACTTGAAAGTAAAAGTATAGAATTTATCTAATCCATCCAGCAGATACAGTACCTGTCACAAAGGGATTTATATACGACCCATGGTGCAAACCCAAATCTCAAGTGAAAAGCATACAATTTTGGTTACATTGGGGATTGGATGCAAAGAAAATCCTTTTAGATAATGTAGCCATATAAAAATTCAAACTATAAATCCTCATCTTGATAGGGTTTTACTTGGTTAAGCAAAAGTTCTTATCTTCAGAAAAGCATAACCGGAAAATCCCAAGCCTTATTTAAGTTTTTAGCCCGAATTTGGAGGCAGAGACCATTCACTCGATAAAAAAAAAAAAAACTCGTTTTTTTTTTACCGCAAATATGTAAGCCTCAATTACAATCAACAATAACCAACATAAAGAATTGCAATGATTCAACGTTTTCCAATAAACTCAATAATTAAAACAGAAGAACAAACATAGATCTCCAAGATTCCTAAAAACCAAATCTTTCGCGATCCCACGCCAAAATAACACCCAAAAAAAAAAATACTCATTTAAAAGAAGAGCAATAAGAAATACCTTCTTCCTCTGATCCATATGCATTTCTCAACAATAACCCAGAACCCGCAGCTGCAAGCACTCCTCTTTCCCTCAAATCAAGAAACTCTCGATCTCGGAGACAACAAGAGAAGAAAAATCCAAGAAAAAACTCAACTGCATTTGCCCCACCTACCCCCGCTCTGGATCACAAACCCCGAATTCTATCTCACCTTCTTGCAATCAACGGCGAAGCAAAGACAAGACACCAGATCCAAGATGTACTGCCTCCTCGCAAACCAAAGCACCACCGACACAGCTATCAAACAGACGAAGATAAAACCATCAACCTCCTCCTCCTCCTCGTCGGATCAGGGCTCCCTCTCCTACCAAATATCGCTGGACTAGGGTTCCGAGAAGGACAGCGGAGGTCGGAGCCGCGGAGGAGAGGGAGCTTGAACTCCAAGCCGATAAAGAGGGTTTTCGGACGGTTTTGGTTTCACGTAACTTTCTTTCAAATGTTCACGAAAACCCCCTGGAAAATTTTAATTATTAATATTACCCGCTTTTACTTTTCAAACCCAAAAATATATATATATATATTTATATATATTTACATTTTGTTTTAGGATATTTTGAGGATATTTATTTAGGCCGGTATCTATAACAAATTTTATAAATAAATAAATAAATAAAATTTTATAAATTAGACAATAAGAAAATATTTATTTTTGTTGAAAGGGGTCTTATGAGGGGGAAAAGATGAATCCCGTGGCAAATGATGTGTTTAGCTTTGGTGGCACGGAGACTCAATTTGGATGGTTTGTCCCTCTTAATTGCTTTATTTGGATGTGCTTGTTTACCCAACTTCCATTTTTTTGATATTACTGTTCAACCACTTTTATTTCACATAAAGTTATCATCTTGTGTGTGGGTGTGTTTTTAATATTATGTGTGTATAACTGTATATATATTAATTGGTATTTGATTTTTTTAATACTGGTTTGATTGGTGATTTAATGGAATTTAACTATGTATTTGAGCATAAGCACTTATTTTTTTTAAAAAAATATGTTTCTTGAATTAATGACATTGGTGTTTAGGGGATAAGATAATACCAAAAGAAAACAGTTAGATGGTTTTCTTAACCAACATAAGCACTTACTCATAACATGAAAAAACTTTTTGGGGAGATTTTTTTACCTTTTTTAAAAAAAATCCATTATTTAGTGCTCACCGAAAAAGGAAAATACTCTAAGAAAAGGGTTTTTGCCGTGGATATCTTTTTTTATCTTTTTATTTATAAATTTATAAATTTAGAATAAATATTTAATATGAAAATATTTCTTGATAACAAAGTTTTGGGATGACTTGTAACAATAATAATAATAATAATAATAAGTTCGCCGCGCATACTGACACATCAATCGTCAATGGTTGTCTACACATCATCATCATAGGGTAATTATCATCAGCACTACGAAACAAACATCCAACAATTAAGAAATCCATTTTCAACTTAATGAATAAATACATGGGTTTAATTGTTTAATTTTTTTTTTTTTGACCAAAGTTTTAATATATTATTAATATTATTTTTATATTTATTATAATTTTTATTAAAAATATCAAGCATAGTATATATTAGGATTATGCACATAAATCTACAATACAGGATTTAAACAATAAACCAGCATCTACCGTCTAATGAACAAACCAAGAATGATCATCCAGTCTATGTTCTCTCAAATGATGTAAAATTTGAGTGACAAACTCGGATTACTGATGAGTGATCAATTTTTACTGTTGTGTTAAGTAGAATTTAATTAAATTTTTTAATATTTAATATATATATATTTTTTGCGATGAGACCAATATGGCCGAATGAGCTTTTTGATAATAATTTAATATTTTAATTAGCGAGATAAGACGAGTTGGAAGGCGGATGGTTTAATAAATAAAACTTATATTAAAAAAAGAAAGCTAAAATTATTGGGAGGAGGAGGAGGTGGTAATGGAGTCGGTGGGCGCAGCCACCAAAGTTCACATGGGTTGTTGTTGGTTGGGCCAATCTAAGTAGAACTCTACGACCACGGCACACACGTGTGACAAGGCCATAGCGTCCCCCCTTTTCCTCCACTCCTTCACGTGCCCATGAAAACGATCTCTTCTGTAGCTAAAAACATCACACGTGTGTAGTTGTTGCTCCGAAAGCCGTCGGATTTGATGCCGACTTCTCACCAGCCCCAGCGATGCCTGCGTGCTCCACTTTTGTTTTTTTCTGCCTCTTTGAATCCCTCCCGGTGCAAGCATCGGCTAAGAATGATATCACATCAATATACTTCATTTTAAAAAAAAAACTATTTTTATTATATATAAATTACTTATTTTAAAAAAATATATACTTTTTTTAAAAAAATAAACTTGTAATGGTTTTCTACTTTTATGTCACTTTCTCTGCCGAAAGTTTCCGTAGGGATACTTTCATTTAATTTAAACATTTATTTTTTATTTAATTCAAATAATTCTTCGATTCAGTGGGAAAAAAATTCTTTTTCTTTTTTAATTAATAAAAGAGAGAAAAAAAAAGTAAAATGATAAGCATCTTCTGCTCCTTTTCGTTTACCCTTTTATTTTTTTACTGAGAAGGATTATTATTTATGGGCTTAAAAAAAATAAATTTATAGATTTAAATATATTTATTATTATATTTATATCCAAAATTTACAGTAAAAATTCATTCAATTATTCGAAGAAAGCAACCAACCATGGATGACGAAGCTCAGCCATCTGGCGCCGCCGCCGCCGCCGTCGTCACGGCAGCCGCAGAGAGCGCATCGGCGAGGGCGCGCATAGCCTTGACCTGCAACTCCAGCGCCGCCACGTAATCCGCCGTCTCTTCCAACAAGGTCGGCGTCGAGAGCTTCCGGCATCCGGGGACCAGCCGTCCCAGAACCCTAAGCCTCTCCCCGACCTTTCCCACCTTCATCGAAGCCGATTCCGGAGGCTTAACCGGCGGTTTAGGGCGCCGATGGCGCCGGATCTTGCCGCCAGCCTTGACAAGCAGCTTGCGCCGGCGGAGCCGGCCCGCGAGGATCGCCCGGCTCCATCGCGATTGGCCACGAGCGGTTAGGGCTAGGGCGGAGTCAGCGGCGTCCTTCACGGCCCGAGCACCGCGCACGGCGCGGAGGGCTTCGATGAGGCGCCGGTTGTAGATCCGCTCCTGCGCGCCGGTCCGCCACTTGGACTGGGCCTGATGTGTTGAACTGGATCTAGGTTTCTTCCCGGAAATCGATTCTCCGCCGGAGGAGGAGGAGGAGGAGGAGCTCATAGCGATGGTGGTGGAGGTCGAGAAGAGGAGTCCATGTGAGCGAGTTTTGGGCCATTGGGTTATGTATTTATCTTTGAATTTAAAAATTCGTTAATATGCCTTAATTAAATTTGTCTTTTTTTTATTTAGCCCCCTGAAAATTTTGATAATTCTGGTCATTGGAGGTGGTTTACCAATTCTCATGTTTTGTTTTCACCTACATACCCCTCAAATTAAAATTAAGTATTTATCTAACTTGCAAAAGTTAATTTTTATAATCATTTAATAAACAAATAATTTAAACCATGAATAAGTCATTATTTATAATATTTACTACAGGGAAAAGAGATTTGAACCTTTAACCACTTGGATATGATGCTGGTATTTTAGTATTTGAGATATTTTATTATTAATAAATAATTTTAAAAAAAAATGGATAAATCACTTCTATTAAAAAAAATAAACAGATACATCAACCCTTCACACAAACAGTAGAGGAAGAAACAAAAGAGAGCATCATCACACTAAATGTGGTATAAAATTCAAAAAGCAAAACCAGCAATAAGGAGCAAAAGAGAGGAACAAATTCTTCTTTGAAGCCACCATCGGAAGAGGACTAGCCCGTACTAAAGTGATGTGCCTCCTCGGCTGACGGATCCCCACTCGTAGCATCAATACGTGGTTCAAGAAACTCCAGACTGAGACGAATAGTCTTCATGGAATCATCAAACTTCCCTTTAACTCTCTCTGCACAATTTGAGAACCAGGACAATAGCATTTAATCAATTTTCAAAATTATGACATGCACAAGTAAAACTTTGACTTTAAAAATAAGATCGTTCTTAATGAACCAAACATTTCCACACAAGGGCTTTCACAACTAAGTCTTTCCATGACTCTCAAGAAAAGTCAAACTAGCAACCTCTAAGAGTCCCAAAAATTGAACATCGGAGGTGATTCAAGCAACTAAAACAGTCTAATAAAATAGTTCCAAATTTATCTAGCATATGAACAATGAATGAAAAAATGATCAATTGATTCAATTTCTGAGTGGCACACACATAAGTTGTGGTCGAAAAATCTGTTGCACCTTCTTTTCTCCGGATTCTCTATGGAAAAAACCCTATTCTTCTACCCCAGTCAATTGTTTAAAAAACATGTGATACAATTATAGAAAGTTCAAATTGGTTAACATATATATTTAAAAATATATAAAAAAATAACTAATCAATATTTAATATAAAATATAGGTTCATGAATCATGATGAAGGTTATGCATTAAAAAAGTCAATGATTATAGATAAATAAATAAGTAATTGGCATTCATTGTAGTGGTGGGGAGGTGGGTGTGGAGCCCCTTGAAAAAAATACACATATACATATTTGTGATGATTATTATGAGACTCCACCATGGAACCCACTTGCATAGTTTTTATATAAAAAAGAAAAAAAATATATTGAAAGCGGGGTTGCATGTATATCTAAATCAAACCCATGACATCAACGTTTAATTACACATACGTGAGTTTTTAACCATCCATATCTTTATGTTGTTGATCTGTGTGGTGACTCTAATTTTGCAAGTTATTATCATTTAGATTGTTTGTCTAAATGGTATTTATAAATTTCATGCTTTCATATTATTCTTTTCTTCTATGTGACTATGAAAAAAAGTTGGAATGAGAATAAACATGAATAAAAAAAAGGAATAAATTGGAATATATATAGATATTTATTTTATTTTATAATGCAAAAGAAGAGGTCCATATTGGGTGGTTGATTAATTAATGTTAAGCATGATTAGGACATAATACAAACCAACAAGAGAGGTTGCTATTCCTTGTAGTTAGAATGGATCCTTCAATATAGCTCCCTTGCTTTCCTAAAACAATAACAAGAAGAAGATTAAGATCAAGCAAAGAGGAGTGGGCCCATGAGTTTTTTTTGGTCCTATTCATCTTTAGCTTAAAGTCACATAATTAAGTTTGTGGTTATAAATGGTTGGATAATCTCCTTTAATTTAATATAATTTAATTTAATATTTTGCAAATAAATATCTCTAAAGAAGGTATATTAAATATGTCATGAATCATGAGCTTTTAAAGAGTTGCAAACAAAACACGTCCAAAAGCAAGTACAACTTTTTCAAAGGAGAAATAAGTTAAAAAAGAAAAAGAGAAAGCATACCTAGCGCTAAGGTTTCAATTATTTCACATAACTATTGAATACATTGGAATATATATTTAATATTGAAAACACAGACAAAAGATCACAATTGAGAATACTTTGAAATTTATAAGATTAATTTCTCACCATTTGAACCCAAGCGAAAACAATAAAACAATGCAACACAAAGTCTCATGCAATGCATATATATATATATATATATATATATATAACAGACAGAAACAACATCAAAATGGACTTATCACCTTCCACAACAGCAACAAATGACAATGGCAATAAATGATAATGAAATGAAGAAACAGTTCAACGTACGTAGACAACTGAAATAACCGGTCATGCATTCACATCCTCACTTGCATGCAGTATTACATCCATCTACAAGCAATATCACCAAGTACATGAAAACAAGCATTTATTTCTGAAATATATATATAGCTTTGGAGTATACATTTTTTAATTGTAAGGTTTTTTATGAGAATGTATGTACGTACTTGTTATTATAGTACATTTTCTTTTAGTGCTTTGTATAACGGAAAAAAAAGAACAAAATAAAAGAAAAGTTTAATTTGATGGAAAAGAAAGGATACCTGCAATTTGGGCCTAAGTGCTTCAAGTGGCTCTTTCAATTTCAAAGCATGTGCTCCATGCTATATAGGTCATTGACAAATAGTATAATAAAGTTGGTTTTCATTTCAGTTGTTAGATTATATATTCCGTAAAGCAGCAAAATATCTTAAGTGGATGAATAACCTTTCCTGAAGCCCACTCAGCAGAATCAGAGAAAGCATGCTCATGATCCTCATGAGAAATATATAACCAACGAAGAAAGCAGTACTAATTATGTGAAGTGGTGATATCAATCAATCATCAATATGTCGAATGAGTACTAATGGAGAACAACGTTGATATTTTGGGGAACTTCTAATGTTTGAGAAAAAAAGTATAGAGAAATGAGCATATAACTAACTTCTTGGTTAAATGAAGGCATCAAATTCCCTTCATTCTGGTCCGTAGATTTAGGCTCCTCAGCAGATATATATATATATATATATATCTCCACCAACCTGATCATAATTGCCATAATCTACTCAAAATTCTTCAGCTAAAGCAGATGCAATATATTGAAGATCTTATCTTTTTGAATGGCTTGTACAAATTAAGTCTATTACACTAATTACTCAAAAAAAGTGACAGTATATATAGTAGTTAACAAATGAATGAAAAGAAGAATTATCAGAGTCAAGGTGCATAGAAAAACAATTGGATTTCTATTTTTTTTCCTTTGCATGATTATAAACGTTTAAAAGAGTGAAGAAAATTTTGTTATTAATCACTCATTAATTTGTTATAATAAGTTGACTAACATTAATTAGAAACTTTTCATTGTTCTTGTATCCTTGGAGTTGTTTATTTAACTTTAATTATGTTTAGGTTTAACTCATGCTAATTATGATATTAGCAACTTAACTACTACATATATAATGAAAGAAACCTTGATTATGATCATTATTTGTGATTTATATATATATAAGAAATTATTGACAAAGTTTGATTGGAGCATCTCAACCAACCTCTTGCTCTTGCTTGCATTACTAACCAATAACCACCCTCCTTTATGCTTTAATTAATCAGCTTTCTCCTCATTTTCAGCTAGCTTGTAGATAAACTATCATATGTTTGAGCAACTAACCCATTCAAGATCTCTATCCGCACAAGACCGGACTAAGCCCCTCATCCATCATAAACTTAGAACATATTTGGATATATATAAAAATTATGCATATATAATGCATGTGTACTGTTGATGATGACAATAAGGGACAACCACCAACTAGAGTACTAATTAATGTGGTTAATGAAACCAAGTGCCAAAAGATTATATATCATGAACTGATCATTAAGTAATTAAGGAATGATGGTTGAGCAAAAGAAAAATTAAACCCATTCAATTAAATAGCCACCCTGAGAGTCAAACCACTAGAGGTTGACTTTTGAGTAGGAGCCATGTGCTTGGAGAAAATTTAAAGAATTAGCTTACAAAAGGAACAATACTTGCCTAATTAATCTAACCTGCCACATTAGTGTACCATGCAAAGAAAAATATATGGAAATGTAATGGAATCACCAAAAATACAGCAAAATTTCTTCAACAAACGCTAAGATCCACTATGCTGTATGAATACTGATCCAGATGTTTTTAGACAAAGCTCTTTGGATATATACTTGTTTGAAGAAAAACCAAATTGTCTAACAATGACTCACTGAAAGCTATGAAGGTAATCATATATAAAATGATGTGAGCATATGTGTTATATAACTACGTTAGGATGGCAAACACACTCATAATAGACACAAGACATTCAGGGACAAATACAATGGTTCTTGACATCTTCAATTTGGATTTTAAAATGTTGAGCTTGTTGTCATAGAGAAATTAAAGCATGAGTATATAGACTTTGTCCAAGCTAGTAGCCAAGTTTGGATGGGAACTCAACCACAATTGGGAAGTTATCAAGTTAATCAACTTTTGCATACCTATAATAGATATAATGGTCTTCTCTATTAATTGTTTTGAGCGCTTCAATAGTCAAAAGACTTAGCTCCATGAGTAACAAAAATAAAGAAATAAGTCACCGTACCAATGCTACATTAATTTGCTAGGATGCATTTTGTGCACATCACCATCAGCAAAGTTGGATACGTTCTTATGTTGAGCTGGTGCAATAGACTTCTACTACTCAGTGACATAATCATATTTTGTTCAGCTTGTGAGAATACCGGAGCAATTGTACTGAAGATTATACTTTTTACAATGTTGCCATCCTTGAGAGAATTTTAATATATATATATATATATATATATTCGGTGATTTGGTAAAATCAACAATTTTTTTTTTTTGGGGTGGATTGATATTTTTAAAATTATTTTTTTATTAATAATTTATGATAATAATATTCATTTACAAAAATACTAATATATTATATTTAAAATCATTAAATTGTACGTTGAGTTTGTGGGTTAAATTAACAAGAAGGTTTTCTTATTTAATAATTAATTTACATTAATTTTAAAAGCTCTATATATATATGCAGACAAACTTACCAAAATAATCCGATATTTGGTCAATTAATTTCCATGATTTGCGCTCTCCATGGTGGAAATATTAACAACCTTCTATAAACAAATTATTTCCATATTTGACCAATTAATTAAACTTCTCTTTGACATATATATAAATATATTATATAATTCCATGAAACATAAACATCACTAAATAAAAAAAAAAGAGATAAATTTATCATTCCCACTAGCAAAATTAAAAGCTTGATCTACAAAAAGAATCAAGCCATGCAACAAAATTAAAACAAAAACAAACAAAAGTCTACCTTAACCATTACCCTAAACCTGACCATTAGTTATTCAAAAAGAAAAGTTCTAGTTAAAAAAACTCATGTGGCTTTGACCACCATGCAAACTCCCTCCATTCACAAGCCTCTGATCAAAACCATTAACAACACTTGCATGCAAACCCTCCATCTTCTTCAACTCATCATCAAAACCAGTAGCAGCAAAAGAACAACCAGCAGGAACAACTCCATGTCCCTTATTCCAACCAAACCTCTCATTAAAACCATCAAAATGAGGATAACCAGAAAGCACATTGTTTGCATGCAAATTCAAACCCTCAACTGATCCTGCAGGATGAACAAGAGAATAACCAGCAGGATGATGATGATGATGATGCTGATGATGAACACTCTTTGCAGCAGTTATATTCAAAACCTTCATCTTAAGTTCTTCAAGAACCTTAACATACTTAATGAGATCATCAAGGCCAAGCCCTTCAATGTCAACATCCCACCAGAGCCTCCCTTTAATCTCTTGTTGCTGTTTCTTCACAGCATCAACAAGACTAAGAAGTTGTTCATGTTCACGTTGAAGCTCATTCAACTTTGAACCATGGAAGTAAGAGGTTTCAGGGTAATGGAGAAGGAGGTCTTCTGTGGTGGAAGGGTTGCCAGAAGGAAGGTAACGGTTGATGAGGGAGTGGATGTTGGGGTGGCCAAAGGAGAAAGCTCTTCCGGCCGGAGAGAAGGTGACGATGCCGACCTCTGCGCCGCAGAGGATAGCGAGCTCATTGGCTTTTTTGAAGATTCCGGCCTTGCGTTTAGAGAAGCATATTTGGCGAGCTTCTTCTTTTTCTATCTTTTTTATCTCTATCTTTTGACGTCCTTTGCTTTGCCTCTTTTTGAATATGCTTGCCATTAGGGTTTCAGAGAGAGTACGTGGAGATGTTGTACTTATTGAAGGTGAAGTATGTGTATGTGTGTGTGTATATATATACATATGTGTGTGTATACTTGTATAAATAATGTGTATAGTTGCATTGATTTAGTAATAAAAGATTTGTAATGATTTTATTGATTTTATTGATTTTGAGGGAGGGTTGATATTCAAGTTTGAAAACTAGAGTTGGAGGGAAGTTTAATGTGTTTGTGTTTTTATGGAAGAACAAAAGTTGATGAAAATGGAAAGAATATTTAAATAAAAAAAAACCAAAGTTGATGAAAATGTAAATATATATATATATATATATATGTATTTTAATATATGAGAGTGTTTGATTTGAGATCTTTTACCATAACTTGGTATTTGAGAAAATAAAGTTGTTTTCAAATAATGTCTAAAATTAGGCTTTCAATTTATGTGCCAAAAGGCATAATCTAATGAGATTTACATTTTATTATTTTTTTAAAAATTTTATAATCACTCTATTTTTATATTTTTATTACATAAAATCCTATAAATTTGTATTTTTAAATATGTAGAAAAATCTAAATTCTTGATTTGGAAATTTCTCAAAATAAAACCAAACTTATTATAATACAAATTCCCCAAAAAAAAAATCTAATTATATTTAAATTTAAATATTAATTATTGGCATAAATTTTTAATAAAAACATTATCACATGCAATTGTTCAGCATCACAAAAGTACCTCTCCTTAGCATTTAGACCATAATTCATAAATATACATAAATACATAAATACAATAAAGTTTAATGGCCGGCAATCAACTCCTACTGTCCTACAAGTGGCCACGTGTCACCACTTTTACTTATCAACCCCTTAAAAAAAAAAAACCCATTTATGCATCACTCCTCACCTACCCAAAAATCCTCAAACTTCATTCCTCACATATAATTTTGATATTTTCCAGGGGGCCAAAGTCAAAACGCACTTCTTAATTTCTTTCACAAATACGTCCAAATTTCTACAACCAAGTTTTCACAACATGAATGTTCTTAAAAAAATAAATAAATAAATAAAAATAATTAAATAATTATTATTTAATTAAAAAACGCATCATGATGTACGAGTGTGCAAGCGTATGCCGCGAATTAAAAATCCGCCATTTTCGTGCCCTAGAAGAGCTTCACCCACCTCACGATCCCCATCTCCGATTGATTCCCTCCTCTTCCTTTGATTTGAGAACAAGGGCTAAATTTCTCAACAACCACCAACAGCTCCTCCTCGCCCTCCCACTTCGACAGCGACTTGTCCTCCGACTTGCTTCAGATCCCCTCCACCTTCTTCTCTTTCCTGTTTTGGTGGCGTTTCTATGTTCTTCTAGTATATATAGCCGTTTCTTCCCATTGGATCGCATCGTTCTGTTTATTTGATCCAGCTCTTGATGATTGGTGTTGTTGAAGCAGAAAGCGGAGATCTTTGATGGTCTGTGTTTGATCTGTTGGTTCTTGAGTAGCTCGTGGATTCATTTTGTTTTTGATTCGAAGGAATATGGTGGTTCCTGGGCCTGTGACTCCTGGGCAGGTTTGTTTTCTTTGTTTTTGGCTCTGAGAATGCAGGTCTTTTTGTAAAGATTGAAGCTTTTCACATTCTCTCTTTTGAGATCTAGCTGGGACTATGAGAACTCAAGTTATTTAGGAATGTTAATGTCACTGTTGTTAGCTTTATAAAATCACAAATCTCAAGTGATTTATATTTTGTTTGTAGTTCCTGATGTGCTCCGTTGTTTCAGGACAATTTAGTGTATCTTTTGTTTTACTTGCAGGTTTCGTTCTTGCTTGGCTTCTTTCCGGTGCTTGTAGCATGGATATATTCAGAAGTTTTGGAGTATAGAAAGTCTTCGTCTCCTCATAAAGTGTAAGAGTCTTTTTGGAAGTTTATTGCCATTGTATTTCATTTTACAATTTGATATCTTGGCCTTGCTCTGTAAATGGAATAACATCTATATATAATAAGAAAAATATAGTTTGTACTGCTCACTTATCTACATCTTGTTTTGTGATTGCAGTCATTCAGATATAAATCTGGTTGAATTAGGAAATGTAGCAGTGAAAGAAGATGATCGGGCACTTCTACTTGAAGGAGGATTAACAAAATCAACATCAGCAAAATTTCAGAATGCTTCTGTTCGAGCAAATTTAATCAGGTTGTTTTTTAAGATGAAATAGATTCTACCTTTTGAATCATTACTTGCTGTTTTGGGTCTGAACTAATCAATTAATTGTAGGTTTATAACAATGGACGAGACATTCTTGCTAGAAAATCGAGCACTTTTGAAAGCAATGTAAGAATTTAAATTTTTGTCACAGCTTGAACATATGTATAATATATTGAGTTGGTAATAATGGGGTGATGGTCTTGCAGGTCTGAATTTGGGGCAATTCTTGCTTACTTCTACTTATGTGATCGGACAAATTTGTTTCCAGAATCTAAGAAGGTTTATCTCTCAATCCTTTATTTAAACAGAGAATCAGAGATATACAGATAGGATTGCCAATTGGATATTTTTGCTGATAATGGACGTATGTTAAAAGGCAGTTTTATTCCATAAGAAGTTTGTGTAATAGTTTTCTATGACTCTAATTGGCAATTTTACTGTGTCAGAATTACAGCCGAGATCTGTTTGTCTTCCTCTACATGCTGTTTATCATAGCTTCAGCAATAACTTCCCTCACAAAGCACCATGATAAATCAGCATTTTCTGGAAAAGCCATACTTTATTTGAATCGGCATCAAACAGAAGAATGGAAGGGTTGGATGCAGGTTTGTGATTTATAAATTCATGGATTTGTAACTTGCAATCCCAATTCTAGAATCTAGGTCCCATGCTGGTATGCTCAAGTAAAAATCAAGGAAAAGCAATTAGGCTCGGAATTTGTTCCATATATTGGCCCTATGTGCCTGTCATCATTCAATATTCTTTTGCCATATTTTGATCTTAAGTCAATTAGTAAGTGTGTCAGTATACGAAGGCATGGAATTGCCTGTTATAAGTTTATTAGAAATGTAACACTCAAGGTTCTAATTTATAACCCTTTTTGAGTTCCATGTGTCAGGGTGGGTAGAATGGATGATCTCTAGCTAGTTTTACTTAAAGAATCTAATTAGCGAACGGACAAATAAAATAAAAGAGGTTTCAGCAAATTGACTGGTTTTCATCTCTTGGAAGAGTCCTATTTGTGATCTTTTTATAACTGACTTGAGATCTTAGAAATTCTTTTTTTTTTAAGGAGGAATTTCAAATGCGATTACTTACAAAAAAAAAAGCATGTGGGAAAATCATTGTGGATGATTCATTACTCTTTTTTGTCTTCCTAGGTCCTCTTTTTGATGTATCACTATTTTGCTGCCTCGGAAATATACAATGCAATTCGTATATTTATTGCTGCTTATGTTTGGATGACTGGATTTGGAAACTTTTCTTACTACTACATACGAAAGGATTTCAGCCTTGCACGGTTTGCCCAGGTGATTGAATTATCCTTTGTGTAAAGGAATATCTTTTTCTTTTAAAGAATTTTTTCTTATTAGTGTTGACAACAATGCATTCATCTACATGCAGATGATGTGGCGGCTCAATTTCTTTGTTGCGTTTTGTTGCATTGTTCTGAACAATGACTACATGTTATATTATATATGTCCTATGCACACATTGTTTACACTAATGGTGTATGGGACTCTTGGCATCTTTAATAAATATAATGAGGTCAGCTCAGTCATGGCTATGAAGCTCGTCTCTTGTTTTCTGATGGTAATCCTAATTTGGGAAGTTCCCGGAGTTTTTGATCTTTTATGGACTCCGTTCACATTTCTGTTAGGTTTGTATCATCAACAATAGTTTGTCATTACTCATTGTCCCATATATCAGATAACAAAGTATCATTTGTTATCTGCTGGATGCAGGGTACAAAGATCCCGAACCTTCTAAAACGAATCTTCCTCTCCTGCATGAGTGGCACTTCAGATCTGGGCTTGATCGCTATATTTGGATCATTGGAATGATATATGCATACTTTCACCCTAACGTACGTTATTGAATTCTACGAATCTGTTTCCATATAATATAGCTATTGCATAATCAGTGAGATGGATAATTCTCGACTCTCCTAAAGCTGAGCTGATTTTCACTTTCAGAAGACATTTCATGGGCATAATATGGTTCATCTATTGTCATTTTGATCATAATCTAATTAAAGAGTTGTCCTTAAAACAGATAGAGAAATGGATGGAGAAACTAGAGGAGTCTGAAACTAAGCGCAGATTCACCATTAAGGCTAGCATTGTGTCTTGTGCACTGGTGGTGAGTTATATCATCTGGTGTTATTGTTTGTCTTGAAGGTAGTTTATCAGGATGATTGAATGGTAATATTTGTTTGATTGTTGTAGGTTGGTTATTTGTGGTACGAATACATTTACAAGCTAGACAAGCTCGCATACAATAAGCTCCATCCTTATACATCATGGATTCCCATAACGTGAGTGACCAGAACTTTTGCATTGTTTCGCCCTTTGATTGTATTAACTATTAAGCTAACAATTTGTTGTTCATGATCTCCAGTGTTTACATTTGCCTGCGGAATTGCACACAACAGTTACGGAACTATTCTTTGGCCCTCCTTGCGTGAGTTCACTTCCGCAAACTTCAATTCCTTTACTTTTCACAGTAACCATTGTATAGAGATGGGTTGACCACTAGTTGAGTTGTTAATACAGATGGCTCGGCAAGATCACATTGGAGACATATATCTCCCAGATCCATATCTGGCTAAGGTATGAAGCTATCTTTTAATGCATGTCTTTACACTATTCACTCCAGTTTGATACAATGATATTCCTCTAGAGCACCTTAGTAATTATAATTACATCTTCCTTTTCTGTTTGGAAAATCTGCAGATCAGGCATTCCTAATGGCCAGCCAAAGTGGCTTCTTTCTTTCATTCCAAATTACCCATTGCTCAATTTTCTCCTCATCACCACAATATATCTACTTGTAAGTATTCAACCGGCAAACTTAGGACATTGATCGAAAACATGATTTAACACGTGCTTGTGGAACAGATATCCTACCGAATTTTTGAGTTGACAAATGTCCTCAAGACTGCGTTTGTTCCATCAAAAGACAACAAGCGCCTGTGGCACAATTTCGTCGCCGGAGTGGCAATTTCTTTTTCCTTATACTTTGCCTCATTGATTCTTCTTCAAATCCCTCGGTTGTCGGTAAGCTGAGTAATCCATTAATAAATAATCAGAGATCAAATAGATGTATATATATTGTCATGCTGTTTATCTTTTAGATAACTCTATTCTTCCTTTTAACAGGGATGATAAAATCCACATCACATACTGATTACTGGGAAGTTCTTGGCTTCAATCAAATTTAAGATACTGCTTTGAAGTCTTGCTTGTTACAACACCAATGGATATCATAACTTACTGAACAAAATTCCATGGAGATTATTGAGCCGTTCAGCTAAAAAGGTGGAAGGTGGAAGGGAAGCTCATCAGAGATGTATATTTTCAAGTTTTGTTTTGTTTTTTTTTTTCTCCTTCTCTTTTCTATCTTTTTCATGGCCATTTTCAATTTATTATCCTCTTATATGCATGTGTAGTGTGTAGGTCTTTTACAAAAAAACCCATCTTAATGTATCATCCCATTTTGTTTTTTTTAATCTTTTTCTCAAAATGTTGCGACTTTTTACATGAAAGAAGTATGAAAAGATTCATTTCCAATGTTTTAATGTCAACTTATTATGTCATACGTATTAATGTGTTGCTATAATTTTATTATATTGTAAATATTTTTTAGTACATCCTGAAATAAAAAATAATAAAATATCCAAAAACGGAAAGACGAAAACCTTATCTCATCGGCGGATCATTTCGCAAGAAGTCGTGGACGGTGCTCGGAAACCCTAATCCCGCAAACGCTCCATCGCCGGAAAAAGACACAGCTTTGCCCAGGAGCAAATGCGCCAGCCTCGCCGGCTCCTTCCTCTCTCTCCGGTAATACTCTATCCACCCATCCAACCTGCTCTCTTCCTTCTCGCATTTCAAGTTGATCCCTTTCTCTCCGCCGAGTAGTTCAATCAGTTGTTCGATTTCATCCCCATCACCATCATCGGAAGATCGCTGCTCCTGAGGCGAATCATTCGATAGGAAATCGAGCGGAGGGCCGCTGCTGCTGGTGCCGGAGACGGGAATGGGGTTCGTGTTGAGGAGGTAGAGAGGAGATCTGAGCTGATCATTGGAGGAGGATGAGAAGGGGATCGGATTGGCTTCGGTTAGGGTTTTCTTTGCGCTTTCTGATGCCATTCTCTTCTCAACGAGATCGAGAGATGAGAAGAAACGCTGACGAGGAGACGAGGACTCCATGACGCCGCCGCCGCTGCCGACGATCCAGAGCTTTTCGTCATTCTGATATTTTTAATTATGAAATGGACCCTGGAATTTTACCTGAAGACCCTTTACTTTTTGGATAATGGATTTATCTTTGTGTTTGGGTTTATCCGCTTATATATATATATATATATATATATATAAAAAAAATATATATTGTGAGAAAAGATGTGATGAATTAATATTTTGTGAGAAAATATTAATGTTTAAAAATAAAATTTATTTGTAAAAAAATAATTTTCTGGAAAATTTAGCTTGAAAGATATATATATGTATACATTTAAGAATTTTATTTGAAAAAGAGAGGGAAGCAAAATTTCAAATTGAAATTTATTTGAAAAAAAAAGAATTATATTTAAATTTTATTTGAAAAAAATTTTAATTAAAAAACATGAGGTGAGAGAGATTTTTTAAAAATCGCAAAACATTGGTTTGGGAGAGAAGAAAAAAAAATTAAAGAATTTTAGTAGAATTTTAAATGATAGTAATATTGAAAATTTAATATATTTTTTTATAAATTTTAAATTAGTTAGAGTGGATAAGTAAAAAGAAATCCAAAGGATCATTTATGACCAATTTTGTTTCAAAATTTGAGAGAAAAAATTTGTAGTGTATGGATAAGATGCCTCAAGTCCCGAGAAGTATAGTGAAGTAATTATATGAATTTCATAAAATATTTAAAATAAAGCTTAATAACATATTCCATTTCATTTAATTTAAAAAAGTAAAATAAAATATAATGCAAATTAAACGTTTTTCTCACAATTGCAAGACTGATTTCCCATTGGTCTCCAATAACCATACATGATAATGTAAAATATAAAAACATACCCTATCTATTCTTTCTTTCCATATTTAATTAGTTCTAGTATAAAAAAATTATATTTATATAGATGGTAACATTGTATTAATTGTATGAAAACATGCTAAATATTTTCCATTATTATTATGGAAACTAATATTTTAGGAAAACATAAAATCTCTAAATATACTTACTTATCCTATATCCAAAAATAAAAATAAAAATATTTCCTTAATTTAAATAAATCACCTTTTACAGTAATTTATCACTAAAATTTTTTTATTTAAATAAAATTTTTCCAAATTTATACAAACGCCAAACCTCTCCCAATTTTCTTTTTTTAAAAAAAAAACCCTAGTTTATTCAAAGGTGTGCATGCGGACGCCAAAGAGTGTTCAAATCAAACAGAGTACGCAAACTCTTCTTCTCTGTCTCAAAGGGAAGTGGGAAGGAGCAAGGAGTGAATGTGTTTTTCTTGTTCTTTTTGTTATTAATTTATATTATTTGTGAATCTTTGCTTTGATTCAGTCTCCGACGCAACGTGGATGCTTTGAAGTTGATCTGCGGAATTACTAATATCGTTTCAGAATTTGGAAACTGGTATGCGTTGATTTTACCTTTGTTTTTTGTTTTTAATTTCTTTCAATTGATGTTTTACTGGATTGTTTTTAGGAAAGTTGTGACCTTTGGGTTGTTTTTATTATAAAGTTTGCATTTTGATCTGTTTGGATTTTTTTTTTTAAAACTGTTTTGCAAAGTCTTGTTCTTGGGTTTTTTTTAGTGAAACAATTTATGAATTTTCTGTATTTGTTTTCATTAAACCGAATATTCTTTTTAATAAAATTAGTATTGAAGAAAAGCAACGAAAGAGTGGATGTTAATCTGAGACTTGGTTTTTGTAGTGGTGCTGTAATGGAACAGTCTTCTGATCACTCAGCCCAAGCTGGTATGGTGTTCTTTAGTTTTGATAAACTTCACATTGATAAACTCCACAAATTTGGGATGTGGTGTTTCTTTTGTTTTTTTAATTTCCCTGCTTTGTGTAGCAGGTCCATCAAATATTCCATTGTGGAAGAGGGGTCACAAGGTTGGGACTCATGGATGGGGTATTCCGTCTGGAACAAATGCATGTCAAACATCAAATGATGCTAGCCTTTTCACGAGCTCTTTGCCTGTTCTTCCTCATGCAAAGTGTATGTATCTTTTGTTTGTGTTGATGCTTCTGGCTATATTCTTGTTGGCTAAGTCAAACTCCTTTTCATATTTCATTCAGTGACTTTTGGGGATTCAGGCAATGGTGTTTGTTGTAATGGGGACACCTCATTTGCACCAGAGGATCTTTGTAATGATATGGAGACTAAGGCATCTTCAAAAGATGATTTTGACCTCAACAGTGTTGAGTTATTGCTACCTGATGATGATGAGCTCTTTGCTGGTATAATCGATGGTCATGGTATCGACATTACTGGCTCACCTAGCCCACCGAATGAAGCAGAAGAGGATGATGTTTTTGGTAGCGGGGGAGGTTTGGAATTAGATTCTGATCCTATTGATAGTCTCTCAGCTGGTCTGGCAAATGCAAGTATTAGTAATGGCCATGTTGGGAATGGAGTGGGTCACTATGGCATTCCAAACGGGGTTGGAACTGTGGCTGGTGAGCATCCATATGGAGAACATCCTTCCAGAACATTGTTTGTGCGGAACTTGACTAGTAGTGTTGAAGATTCAGAATTGCGATCTCTATTTGGGGTAATATGCTTATATTCTTCAGCTAACTCATTGTATACGTGCTTTTTCGGTATCTGTTCTTTAGAGTGCTTCTCTCCATTCTTATTTGTAGTGTGTTTCGATGGCCTTCTTTAATTAGTTGTCTTTTCTTGCTTTCTCTGAGACGCATTGTTAACTCCAAACTCTTACTGAAATCTTGTAGATATTTCCTTATGTTAATTTATTTTGTGTTTGATCCATGGCTTTGTCCTGCTTTTTGTAGCATTATGGTGATATACGTGCTATCTACACTGGGAGCAAACAAAGGGGATTTGTGATGATTTCGTACTATGACATTCGAGATGCTAGAAAAGCAATGCGGGCATTACAAAATAAACCTTTACGACGAAAAAAACTTGATATTCATTTTTCGATTCCCAAGGTCCGACCTTATTTTCCACATGTTTAGGTTTATGCTTTTGATTAATACTGCTTCTGATCCTGCTTTTGAGTTGTTTTTGATTCTTCTCCACTCTTCTATTTGTCTTTCAGGAGAACCCATCTGAAAAGGACATGAACCAGGGAACTCTTGTAGTTTTTAATTTGGATTCTTCAGTTTCTAATGATCTCCTTCTCCGGATATTTGGCGCCTGTGGTGAAGTGAAGGAGGTTTGTTCTGTTTCTAATGTCTTCATGTTCTTTTTAAAGACAATCAATTAATTGAAAAGAATGTGGCATGCTCTTTATGCATGATATAGATAAGGGAGACACCACATAAACACTACCACAAGTTTATTGAATATTATGATGTAAGAGCAGCAGAAGCAGCTCTTCGTTCACTGAACAACTGTGAGATTGCTGGCAAGCGTATAAAGCTGCAACCTAGCCGTCCTGGTGGAACTCGTCGAAGGTCTGTTTTTGAATTTCCTTAGCCCTGTTTGCTTTTGTCCATGATCATTGATGGCTTAATTATTTCAGCATCCAACATCATTTTTATAGGTTATTTGTGATAAGGTTATATGGTCGGTTCGAACCCACAGGCATAAGTGGGTAACAAGTCATTCTTTTCTTGCATAACCTAACTATTCTGAATGTCATTACTTTATGATGAATTAGAACACAAATCTGACTGATATTTCAGATTGGTTCACTGCATCTTGGACTTGCATTTATAAGCATTGATACTTCTAATGAGCATTTCCTCTGTGATATACACTAAAATTAGTTAGTTGTGGTTACTTCGAATCAGCTTGATGCAGAACTTGAGCCAGGACCTGGAACAAGATGACATGCGAAATTTCAGGCATCAGATTGGTTCACCTATAGCGAGTTCTCCTCCTGGTATTTCAGTTGACAGTTGCTGGTTTGCTGGATTAGATTTTTATTTTTATTTTTATCATTTTTTTAATATCTTATCTCCGTTTGCTCCTTATCACAGGTGCATGGCCACAATTGGTGAGTCTTAAATGATAATCATCAATTTCAAACCTTAAGCAAGTCACCAACTGCTGGAACCATTGGTCTTGTGGGTAATAATTATTTGTCAGGATTAACTTCTGTATTTCCTTCCATGGGTTCAAACTCTCTGAAGATTGCACCCATTGGGAAAGATCAAACTAGAATTAATCATGCTGACCAGGTATATTCTACTAGCAACCCATCACATGGAGTTGCATTTCAGCATCCTATTCCTGTTCCAGATTCTGGTAGGGAAGGGACAGCCCATTTGAACTCAAGTTCTGGAACTGTATCTTCGCTTGGTCTCTCAAATTCTGGTGGATCTAGCATCGGGACACTAAATGGACCTCAATTTCTTTGGGGAAGCCCTATTTCTCCTTACACAGAAAATTCTCAATCTTCTGCCTGGTCATCACCATCTGCAGGGACATTCACTCACATCCAATGGCCTGGTGCAGGGACAGCGCTTTTGTTATCCAAATCATGGATCTTTTCTCCCTTTATCAAACCATGACCACCACGAGCATGTCGGTTCCGCCCCGTCTGGTGTTCCTTTTGAGAGGCACTATGATTTCTTCCCTGAGTCAACGGAAACATCTTTCATGAGCCAGCTTTCTCGAGGAAGTTTGGGTATCAATGGTCAAAATGATGGAAATTCAATCAACATTGGTGTTTCAGCTCCTATGAATCCTGGTGCTGGTTCAAAGAGAAACGTATCTGAGAACTGTTCTCCCACTTATTGGATGATGTCCTCACAGAGAGATGGGAATTCATTCTTTGGAAATGCACCATATCCAGGGTCAAACATGGCTGAACGATTTATTGAGCATGGACGGAGTCGGCGAGCTAACGTCAGTAGCAGTCAACTGGACATAAACCAACAGTATCATCTAGACTTGGAGAAAATTAAAAGCGGGGAAGATACCAGGACAACATTAATGATAAAAAATATTCCAAATAAGTATGGCCCCTGAACATCTCAATTATGTTAACTTGCGTTGGATGAAAATGTTGTGAATTGAACCTGGGCTTGATTGTTTCAGGTACACCTCAAAGATGCTATTGTCTGCAATCAATGAGAAGCACAAGGGTGCTTATGATTTTCTCTACCTGCCAATTGATTTTAAGGTAATCTTTCTACCTTGGCAAGGGAAGCTAATGATTCATGATTGTTTATTGCTGTTAATCTCTATTCTTTTGCCTTCTTTTTTTTCCTGTTTTCTCAGAATAAGTGCAACGTAGGCTATGCATTTGTAAACATGTTGTCTCCTTCGCATGTCATTCCCTTTCATCAGGTGTGTCCTCTACTTCCGGCATTAAACATTCTATTTAATGTCTGTTCACTGTTCATAATTTTTTTTCTTTCACACTATAAAAGGTGTTGTGACATTTACTATGTGTATAGCTGAACCTGACTGAGCCTCTGGGCGAGCATTGACTTTGGTTATAATCTATCTTTACTGTCATATTCTTGAAAGTGAACTCTTCAGTTTTGAAGTTTCACTACTAGTTTTCCTGTTTCTGCAGACATTTAATGGGAAAAAATGGGAGAAATTTAACAGCGAGAAAGTTGCGACACTGGCTTATGCACGAATTCAGGGCAAACCGGCACTTATTGCACATTTCCAAAATTCAAGCTTGATGAATGAAGACAAAAAGTGTCGTCCTATTCTTCTCAATTGCGAGGGATCAGAGGTTTCTGATCAGGTAGGGGAATCATGGCAATGCCCCCTCACTTTCTTATCAATTGCTTCCCAAGTTCAAGCTTGTTTGTTTCATTAGAAAATCAGTAACTCATCTCGCGACCGGACTTTGTTAACATATCAATGTCTAATTCAGGAACCCTTTCCATCAGATGGTATACATATTTATTCACCAAAAAGCCTAAACAGCTACTCGACCATCGATGATCAAAGCTTAGAAGGACATCGATAGATTGCTTTGAAGCACAGCTGTAAATACTAACTGGCTAGTATATGATCGTAACTGTGAATGAGAAGCTGAGCTCGAACCCATTAACAATTTTGTTATGCAAGTTCATGTCTTGCTGTTTATATTCAACCCTCCACTGATTATTGTTTTGGATTTGGGTCTATTGTACAGATGGTACTTTTAATCTCTGACCAATTCGTTCTTCTCTGAAGAAGAAACTATGTCTATTTCATGCTAATATGTTCAGGTTTGGGGTGAATATTTGTTTCAGACTTTGTTCAATTTTGTTTGGAGTTTTTTCAAAGAATTCCAGGTATCTGGTTGAAAGGGGTTATGTTTTTTTGCTTCTCGCGAATTGTTTATTCTAAGAAACTACAGCTTTTGTTTGTTTTTTTCTTTTTCTTTCTAGAATTGTTTATTTTTAAAGAAAAATAATCTCATGAATTGTTAAATTTTTTTCTTCTATAAAAGTTTATTTTATTTTTTTAAAAAAATAATTTTAGTGTTTTTTAAATTTAAAAGTTTGATTTTTTAAAAAATACTAAAAAAATTAATTTTAAACAATATAAATTAAAATTTTATTTTCATAAACATATCTAAACGGATATTATTGACAACCATGACTTCCATATATAGATATACATATTTATCTATTTATTTGAATATGTTCCGGATTTTGTTCAACTTTATTTGAAATTAGTTTTTTTTTTTTTTAAATTTATGTTATTCGGATGAAAATTATATATATATATGGCGATATGTTTTATGGGGAGAGAAAGTAAACTTTTATTTATTTATATATATATATATATATATATACAAAACAGAAGAGAGACAGACACAAGAGAGAGGGTATTTTTTTTTGGTGGGTACCTTATTATGCTCATGTTTCATTTTGAGCACCTTTTTTTCAATTCGTATCAAAATGAGTATTTTATTTTAATTAGCTTTCACAGGGAGTGCACTGGGGCAAATTCCGTGATTAAATCTCGACGATGTCCACCGGATATATGACGTGGAATCTAATTTTCCACTTGACTTGCCCACGTGGAAAGGCTACGTGGACAACTTATCTACGTCATCAAAAGAATGCCACGTGGACACCAACCCCTTCTTCTCCCCTTCTACTTCTTCTCCTTCTTTTACATTCGCAGAAAGAACAGAGTTCCCCTTCTTCTTCTTCTTCCCTGAGAAAGCGAGATATCCTTTCTCCACCACCAAGACTTGTTTTGCCATAACCATGACTCCAACCAAAGTTCTCAAAAACACAATTACCCTGGAAACCAAGTTACAGAGGCATATGTGTCTCTCTCTTTCTTCTAAAGCTTGCCATATTCTCAAGTTCTCAACCACTCCCTCATTTTCCATATATTTCATCCTTCCAACCCTTCATTAATTCCTCTTCATCTTCTCCATTATTTCACACACACACACAAGTCTTCATCTTCTCATCTTCATTGATTTCATCTTCATCTTGTTGATGGACTGTAGTTTAGAAGAAGAAAAGGCAAAAACACATGGAGGAAAAAGCAAGGAGTATTGTTCCTCTTGTGAGTTTGAGTTATAGATGGTAAACAACCCTTCTATGTCGGAACCCAACCTTCTCACCACGGATGAGCTCTTCTCCGACGGTGTTCTTCTTCCTCTTCACATTCTCTCCTCCCATCCCCCACTACTACCACCACCCTCCGATTCACGCCCTCCATCCTTTCCATACCCGACTCCTCCGCGTCCTCTCCTTCCTTTTCAAAATGCTAAAAAGACATCTTCAGAGTCTCTGATAAGAAGCCAGATGACAAGAAAGGCAAAAAAAATCCAACTCCAGCTTTGGTGGTGGTGTCAATACCGAGCTCAACATCTATATATGTCCTTTCTCCTGTAGAAACTCCGTCGGCACCGCCATGTCTAGTAGAATAAAGCTGACCTCCATGACTCATGAAAGTCTAGCGTAGCTCTTTTGCTCACTCGGAGCAACTTCGCTAGCCTAAAATGGACCGCCAGCCCTGTTGGGGGAGAAGAAGAAGAAGGGGCTCGTCCACGTGGCCTTCTTTTGGTGGTGTGAATAAGTTGTCCGACGTGGCCTTTCCACTTGTGCAAGTCAAGTGGAAATTAGTATTCCACGTCAGATCTCCGATGGACACGTCGACGTTTAATCACCCGGAATAGCTCAGAGTGCCTCCCCGTGAAAAGCAAATTAAATTAAAGTACTCATTTTGATACGAAATGAAAAAAAGTGCTCAAAATGAAGCACAGGCATAATAAGGTACCCCACCAAAAAAATTACCCCAAGAGTGAAGAGAGAAAATAGATAATAATAAATCTAAACAGTAAACTTTTATTAGGTTTGAAAATAATTTTTAAATTGAATTCTAAAAAAAATTCACTAGAAGTGCAAAAGATGATCATTCTAATTAAAATATTGTGCATCCAGATTTATACTGTTTACAATAGTGGCTATATATTTATTAAATTGTCACAAATTATATATTTTTTTTAAAGAATATTTTTTTAAAAAAATTCTTTTACATAAAATAAAGGAAAAAAAAATTAGAGATTTAGAAGCAGTTGTGACTTGTGACATAGACTAGTCTCGCACGTGTGAACAACCCTAGAATAAAATCCCCAATCTTGACTCGAAGCCTTGATCCCAAGATCTCAAGGTGGCTACGGAGTTGGGAACAGCGAGCTCGCTTTGAGATGGCGCGCTTCATCTTACTCGAGCTATGATTGGACGATGACGTCTACGTCAGCACCAGAGGGTCCACTTCACCAGCAGCAGCAGCAGCAGCAGCAACTCGTCGGAAGCGTCGCAGCGCCGCCGCGGGCATCCAATAGTAGGATCCCTCTGGACGAGATCTCCAAGCTCTACCACCTTCCCATTGCGGAGGCTGCTTCCATCCTTGGTGATTCTCCGATCTCATTCTGGTATTAGAATCTAGTGCTCAAGTTCTTTGATTTTAGGGTTTGTTTGGATTGAGAGAAAATTAAGGAAAATGAAGTGGAATAAGAAGGAAATTTGTTTTTTTGGTGTTTAATTTGATGAAGAGGTTCAGATTTTTTTAGCAGATTAAAGATTTTAATTTTAAATTTTTTTTTATTGGTCAGTTTTTCCCCGATTTTTTCCCCTGAATTGGAAGATGTATTATGTAGGATTTGTTTGCAGATGGAGTTTTGTCTGATCATGGATGAAAGTTTGGGCTTTTAAGCTTTGCATTGGAGGGTGATAAAACAAGGATTTTATAGGGTTTGTTGCATTCACTGAATCACTTTTAGAATGATTGTGGTTGATGAAATATAGTATGAATATTTTGAGAAATCAAAAGGTGACCCTTCTTATGTCCAGTTCTTTATCAATTTAGTTAGGCCTAAAGATGGTGTTCTTACTTGTTAGCACTAGGAAATCTTTCTGTTCATTGTATATAGTTGGAATTTGTCCGCGGATGTGAGGCTTGTTCGGAATGAGATATGTTCCTTTTTTCTTCAGGTGTCTGTACTAGTGTATTGAAGAGAATTTGCCGTGAACATGGTGTGGTAAGGTGGCCATATCGAAAGGTAAAATTGCATTTTATAATTTCTAAATGTGTATATCTTGATATCAAGCTAATTATTGTCTGACCTAGATATTGGATACGTTAATATAGTATTACTGTATTTCAATATTGACAAGTATGATGCTTTTTATTGCTGGTAATTTTGCAGTAGAACACATGTCTGCTGTGATCAACTTGATGTTAAAGTGTTACTCTTGGCTATGGGTTTCATTTAAATGCTATTTTGTTGACAGTTGCTATCTTGAATTACCGCCCTCGGTTTATTTTCAAGTTTTGGATACAGATATTTATTTGCAAAATTGCTTCACTTTCCATCTCAAACCAGAAACTGGCTATTTGGGTTTGTGGGGGTTGATGGCTAACTGGTTAAATACATATTGTCCGTATTTCACTCAATCTTACTCAAGTAATGTTGAGGTTGGTTCCCCATCAATTGGGTTGAAAGACTTAGATAAGTAGTCCAGGAACAAGTTTGCTTGTCATTGGGAGGTGCAATTTTCTCACCTCTTCTTTGAGAATATGCTTAATCTAGCAAAGATGGTAGGCTTTATATCTGATAGAAGAATGCTAATTTTCTAAAATTGTTAGAGCTCCTATATGTTGAGACGTTAAACTCATTTTTTTAGTAAGATGTCTTTAATTCATTTGTATTTTTAAACAAGAACTTTGCATATCATTAGAAGGGTTTTTTTGTGAACCTCAGTTGATTGACATTTGGACATACATGGCCCTTATCATGTACTCGTACAATTCTGATTAGTGATAGTGAAACTCTGGTCCTTTCCAACTTTTCATTAAATTGTTTTGCAATTCATCTATGTTTGATTAGTGTTTATTTGGGAGGTTGAATCAACATAACTGGTTTTCATCAAATATGATGATTTGGTTAAGACATCATGTGTGTATTTGCAAACAGCCTATAATCTGGCCTATGTTGTATGATGTTTTGTTTTCAGTTTATTGCTGGGAAAACTGCTGATGATATTAAAAAGGATTCTGGTGGGGAAGGAGCCAATGAGTTTGTGGATCCATCAAATATGGCAAAACAAAAGATTGATGTTTCCAAAATGCTTCTACCAACTTCAGTTTCATCATCATTAACTTTGTGGGTGAAGCTCTACTGTTTTTTCTTCATAGTACACATGTTTTGTACCCTATATGAGTTTAGCTGGCATTTCTCTTCTTCGCGTTGTTCAGATTAGATGATCGTGCATTAGTTTTTGCTTCTTCTGATTTACTTTGATATTGGTCACAGTGGCAGTCAAGTTCCAAATAAGACAGCAGGCCTTACTCAGGACCCATCTAAATTGCAGCGAGGGATTCCGATGGTAGGTAGCACTGCACAACCTCAAGTAGCGAGGTTTTCACAAGATGGATGGGCCAATACATTCCAAAGTAGCACGAGACACATCCCTTCCTATATGGATGAGTTTAAGTTTGGATTTCCAGTGAACGGCTTATCAACTGTGACAGTTAAGTGGTGGGGAAGTGGCAACAAGGAGAGCAGTGAAAAGAGCTCAAAAGGAGTGCCTATGGGTGAAAATGTGGAGAAACAAGAAGCATGTGACTCATCAAACGAAACTTCTAGCCTTGCTAAAATAGATGGTAAAGAGGATAATGATGTGGAATGTGCTGAGATTAAAACTGAGCCAAAGCCATCAACCTTGTTGTGCTCTACTAGGAAGAATGCTGTTGAGTATGGGCATAAAACCCTTAAGCTTGGAATCTCGAAAGGGTATGAGACATACAAGTTGACCAAGAAGCAGAAATCAGTGCTCCTTCAAGTGTTTAAAACTTCCTTGCCTGATCAATGGAAGGAGAGCTTCTCTTAATCTCGAGAATCCCTTCTCATTTTTTTCTTCTAGTGTAAAGGTAACTCCTCCCATTCTACCATAATAATCCTTTTTTCCTCTCATAATAGAATTCATAGCTCTGTAGCTAAGGTCTTTATTCTCATGTTTTTACCTGTTTAGTTTCAGTTAGTCATTCATGAGAAATCTAAGAGGTGCATGGAATTAAATTTTTATCCATTAACTAGCACTCATGCTACTATAAAAGGGCATGTTGATAAAGCACCAACTTTTCATTGTCCACTAGATGGTATAACACCATAACCTCTTGAAAGTTGGAGCCATTGATTTTGAAACGATGATAGATACAATAGTTGTTTTCTTTTGCGGAAGTAATCCTCATTTTCTGGTTGTCACTATGTTCTTGCACTTGATCATATTTATCTTGCTGTTCCAGGAAGCATACTGTCTATATATATTCAAGGATTATTTCACTGGGATTATGCTTGCAAGTTTTCATATATTGTTTTCTGTGGGACTATTTTGTTAAGTTGTTCTGGTTTTAGAAAATCTCGACTTTAGGTTGTTTTCTGTGATTCATGATGCATTAAATGCTGCGTATTTTCTCAGCTGAAATTTGTCTCTGAATGGGGTATTATATTGTGGTTATGCAGTTGATGCCCAGTATCTGTTTATCCTTGCAGGTATAGAGTCTATGCGGTCAGGGCAACCATATAAGCTTCTGTCCTGAATTACTATTAGTCAAGTGTCTGGTTGATTAAATGTCGAAATTTTGTGAATTTTCTGATGTGCTTCTTTCTACTAATTGTCATTGTAGACGATAGCGAGGAAAAAAACATCTTTCGCAATCATTAACAGAAAGTCTCTGAAGTCTGACTGACCATCAATCACGCTGAGGAAATTGCATTGGAGAAATGGAAATTTTTGCTGGTTGTTGCTTCTTTATTTCCTTCAAGGCAAAGAAGAAGATGGTGCTAACATTTTGAGTACACTAGAGAAAGATATGCCTATTGTGATAAATCACTGTACCATCACATGATATTACAAGTCATTGTATTCTCCAAACTAGATTCTGCAACAGAAATTACTAACCCTAGTGTTTTTAACTTCATGTAATTTCCTTCAAGTTTAAGAGGTGAAGCCACCCCTGAATCCCTTCAAGCTGTAAGAACTGTTTCTTGATTTAGAGCAAGGGAGTCAGGTGTCTTTTTTCTTCCATTTATTTCTTAGTTTCTCTGCTTGCAATAAAACAAGACATTTTGTTCAGGAAATGAGAATTATCAGCCATTCTTTTATAACAATAACACATTCCCAGGTCTGCAGACTCTTTTTCAGTGTGACAGGCAGGAAGGAATCTCTGCATTCATGGTGGCAACCACATTCCAGAAAGCTATTCATATGAAGTACAAGCAAGGCAAGGCATAATAGTTACGGAAATAAAATGGGCCATCTTTTGTTTTTTTAATCATTGAAAAATTAAAAGGTTAAGATACATCAACAACATGAATGGCATTCATGACTAAGGTCTAGATATGGTTCTCAACAAGCAAATAAATGCAACAAATAATTCTACTTGGATGCCTGTCACGCATAAGCACAGCTACCAAAACCTGCAGAAACAACAAGAAGAATGAGTGTTCTCATTTCTGTAATTTCATTGAGATCTAATAATGAATTGGATTGATGAGTTGTTCTTACTTGGGTCAGTCATGACAATGAGTGCGGTGTTCTTGAAGTTGCAATTCCAGGAATTTCGGCCCTTTTGATTGGTAATAGAGATTCATGGACACAGATGCATGAGAAATGAGATTGTCTGGGTTGAAGCAAGGACTGCCTTTTCTCAATACACTGCAGTCCACCTGAGAGCAGGCATAGTTGATATTTAGCAGCAAAGTTGCTTCATCCAGTGAAGGTTTTGCAACACACCATGTTTTCTGCAAGGAAAAAATATGAACATGAGCATACTTCATCATAGATGAGGAATTTTGATGTTTCTTATTGCTTCAAAATATTCAGGAATAATGAGGAGCTTGAAACTTACCTGACCCTGCACCAACTTCACAGTCCCTCCTGTGGAATAATCACAATTAAATTAACAGGAATGAGACAAAAGCAAACTCAAATTCATTGTTGTTGTGTCAAATGAGCACAAATGAAGTTCAAGCTTGAACTATGACAAGTGACAAAAGAGAAAATGTAATCTAATCTGCAGATCTGACAGTTTCCAATTTAAAATTACAACATTGAGTTCAGATGTGAAGCTGATAAACTAAGGCAGAAGGAAATCATTGAGTAACAGTGACTAAAAACCATACTCTACTAAACAAAGAGCATGTTCAAAAGGAAGGAGTGAAGTTGATAAGTTTTACCCAAAGTGAAAGCCAGCAGCATCAGCGCAACAGAGAGAACTGGGAAAGAAGAGAGTGCTTCAGCTCTTCTTGCCATTCCTTTCTCCTTATTTGTTGAAACAAAAACAATGGAGATAGGACTTGGATGTAAGACAATGTGATAGAGAACCAGAGTTTATATTTTACCAGTTTGTCGTTTGGTTGGCCAGGGTGCGGGTGTAGATGACCCTGTTGGCATAGATTCTAAAGCAGACAGTAAATGGACCATAAAAGAGTACTCACAAGACAAAACCATGTGGTTTCATGTGATGCCTGTCTCACCCTCACTTCACCAGTCACCTTTGCATACCATTACAGTAATAAAATAGTTTTCAATGAAGTCTGGAATCTAGATACAAACTCACATAATTATTTTAGAAATATAAATAGAGAGAGAGAGAAAGAGTGAAGATGGGGGACAAACATGCTTTAGTTTAGCATACAGAAGCAAGCATTCAAAAACAGAGGATGTTGTTCTTCTCCACATGAGACAATTGAGCACATAGGAAAGAAAACACATTCATAAGTTGATAAATATATGGAAAGGTGGGCACGAACACTCATTGGGAGTTTTTTAAGGGGCAAAGCGAGCTCTGTCATGAGGAGCAGAGAAATCGATGTTGGAACCAATTGGAACAATACCGAATGGATTGATGGATGGGTGGCTTCCGTAGTAGTGCTTCTTGATGTGTTCCATGTTAACGGTGCTGCTCATGCCATTGGTTTGGTATATGTCTTTGGTGTAGTTGAACAGATTTGGATACTCTCGTATCAGCTTCTTGTTGCACTTGAAATGAACAACATAAACCTGCATGAAATATGAAAGAATGAGGTGAGTTAGCAACTAAAACATTGTTAACAAAGTTATGCAGGGAAACTGACTCAGTAAATTGAGTTCTGTCAAAGAAAAATAGTTAAGATGAGTAATTCTGAATGCCAATTCTGGAAATTGACTGAAAAATTATTATCAAATTCTGACTTCAGCTGTGCTTTATTTTGTCAGCAACTAAACAAAGGAAAAGCAAGGCATCAAATATGCTACATTTGATTTGAATACTAATGTCTTGGATATACTTGCTTAATGTAAAACTACCATAAATAAGACACTTCTAATTTGAATACTAGAAATTGCATCTGCTTTTGGATTTGAATAAGTTTTTGCTTCCAGTTACAAAAACTAAATATTGTACGAGGGCTGAAAATACCATTACGAAATGTGATTAAAGTCATCAGGACCAAAAAGAAATATTCTTCACTTAAGAGATGAACTATACCTCATCAAATCTTATGAGAGTGACAAACAAGCGCACATCAGCTTCAGTCAACACATTCCCACAAATGTACCGCTGCTTGCTTAGTATCTCTTCACACTTGTCCAAGGCTTCATATAACTTTGTGACTGCCTATTTTGGCAAATGAGATGAAAGCAACAACTAATTATAGCACGAGAAAATTTATAGTTCATTAAAGATGAACTGCAATAGCAACAAACATGACCTCATCGTAAGGCTCTTGTTTCTTAGCAAATCCACACCTGTAAACACCATTGTTAATTCCATCATATACCCATTCATTGACCTCATCAATAAGAGGCTGCAAATGAGTAGGGTATAAATCCAAATCCACATTCTCTGCCATATCATTAAACTCAGTGTTCATCATACGTATTATATCCGAGCTTTCATTGTTGACAACTGTTTTAAGCTTTTTATCCCAAAGAACCTGCCATTGCATTTGATTAAGAAGCATAGCAGATATGTCCAAACAAACTGAAAGGATATGCAATAGAATAATAGGATGCTTTTGACACTTACTGGAACAGTATATTTTCCAGAATAATTAGGGCTTGCAAACTCATAAAGAGCTCTGATACTTGTAACTCCATTTAGCTTATCAGGTTCAGCTCCTGGTTCTTCCATGCTAGAAGCAGGAAAAACCCATCCATAATGCTCATCAGTTTCCTTGGTCCTTTCCCATTTTGGTTTTACAGACTATAAACAGATTGGATAATCATCAGAATATGTTTAGAACAGGAGAAGCTATTCAAAACGTTCGAAAGTCTGTTATGAGACTCACCGAGTAGCTGATTACATTGTCCAGCCCTTTGAGCTTTAAGTATGCTAAACACCTGGATGCCCACGGACATGCGTATGATACATATAGATGATACCTACCAGATTCTGCAGGAAAAGGAGATGTCTTATCTCTTGAAATTAAACTCCGAAAAGTTGATGGTGTGCGATTGAATGCACCAGACTCGGAAGTCTCTTCCAATGCTGATCGAGCCATGTGAACCGAATGCTGGATTTTATAGTATTTAAGAGTTTCAGTTAAAAACAATTTATCACCTTGATAACATAATAGCAACACAAATAAAAGAAAAACCTTCAAGAAACCTTGTAACAAAACCATTACTCAAATTTGCATCGTTTGAAGTATAGGACGTTGAATGATTAATCATGAATACTTGCCTCGAACAATTTTAGAACATGACATCCTCTGTTTATACAACTTACAACAGCAGAACAAGAAATGCATTGGGAGCTAAACTCAAATTTGAAAGAAGTCCATTCATTATTCTAAAAAACAAATATGTTTCTACTTCCTATTGAAAAGTAATATGTAATGGTAAATAAAACAGAGACCAACCAAATATAAATTTCTAATAGTGAGATAGAATTTACAGAGGATTTTTCTTTATTTCATTTGTTTCTTTGAAAATGAAATAAAAACGCCTAACACAATTTGATATTGAAATAAATATTGCAAAGTTGACCTAGAAAACAAATATATCCAAGGTTAGCCTAAAAACTACAGATATAATCTATTCTAGTCCAATATATTCTCTTCTTCACCTTAACCTTTTACTTCTCTTCTCCTACTTCTCACCGTCTTCATCTCCATCAGCCAACCGTGAATAATTTTTTAAGATGAACCATGACCTTAATATGGCATTCTTTGGATCAGGAATTATCTTTTCCACAACTACAAGTCCTATAGATCTCAATCTCCAAAACTAATCAATCCAAGCTCAACCAAATTGATCAATTGAACCCATAACAACTTGGTTTTGAAGGCAATTGCTCGGAACTCTAGGATGAAAACCAGAATAATCATAAAAGACAAGTACAAGCAAACAGCTAGAAAGAAGAAGAATAAACAAACATTAATCCCTAACAACAAATCTGAATTACATCCTCTGCTTCTATTATAATTACCATACAAACTTAGAAAAGCTAAAGCCCTCTTAACCCATTGCAATCACACTTCCAATCCCAATTTTGAGCTTTTGGGAACACATTCTACCATTCTTATTCTCCACAATCCCACTTTGAGAATAAGAGTAAAACAGAGAAACACATTTCCATTTTCAAAAGAAAAGAAATAGCGATGAGTGGAATAATCCAATTCAAAAATTTTAATTGGCGCACAACATCAACCATGGATCCTTGCACTATTGGTTATGAATTAAATCAAAACTAATTACCAAAATGACATCTTTTCACATCTCCATTTTCCTATCCATGCCTAGCTAGCACCTCCATCATGGAATCTATTACCAAAGCCTATTAAAAAAAAACACTGTTTTGCAGAAACATCCTAAAAGGAAACAGAGAAACACATCTTGTAACAAAATTCAGAACACAATTTTTTTTTTAGTCAAACAATCACTAACCAAAACAGGATCTTGTGCATATATATATATTGAAAAACGTAGACAAGCCCAGATCGAACTCTCCAATCAATTGGAGAATAAATGAAATACCAGTACTCCTGTTGATGGTGTGGCTTGTGCATGTTCACAAAACATGTCACTTAGAGACCATGCATGAACATTCTATATGGATGTTGTTAATTCCTCCAACACCTATGCAACAGGTGGAACATCTGTTAGTGAATTATGGTAAACTACACATTACCGTATTTTTCTTCAGTGCTGAACTTTTCGGAAATCTAATGATATTTCTATGGCTGATATGTCTATTTGATGTTATAAATATATATGAAAGATTTGTAGATGATATTACCTCTGAAGACTTCATTTGCCTAAATTATTAAGTTTAAGAGAGAAGAAAACTTTATTTGCCTAAATTCAAAAACATTGGAAAATCATAGCTAATATTAAATCAAACAACAGCTTATCCATCATTCAGAAAAAGCTGCATAAATGAATATGAAACCAAAATCAGAAGAAGCACATAGATGAAGGAAAACCAATGCAAACAGAAGAACTAACTGAAGAGTAAGAACACTTGTTGTTCTTCTCACAAATTGCAGCATCAAATTAATATTACAAAAAAAGATAAACTTTTCAATATCTCATTCATATCATACACTTGAAGTACAATGCTAAAAATTTCCTCTTATGAAAACACAAAAATAATCATCCAAACAATTCCAAACGCCGACCAAAAGATCTCAGCAAAAATTAAAATTTCCCTTCATATGAGTGATTGTCAACAAGATCCACTTTTGAAATTCAAAAACCTATATTTTCATCACTTGATCTAGCACTCAAAACAGCCAAATCAAACCACTTGAAGACCATAAGAAGCGAATTACCAAGTATTACCAACTAGATCTAGCACTCAAAATAGTCAAATCAAACCAAGATCCCACAATAAAAAATCCAACTTTTGCATAAAAAATCAGAGAAAAACCAAAAAAATCCAGCTTTTGCATAAACAATCAGAGAAAAACCCACAACATCCCAAACAAACAAAATCATCAAACCACAGTTAGATTCACATAAACAAAATACATACAATAAAATGAGCTCTAACCTCAAAGAAGTAGATGATGCCACCCAAAGAGACACCAGAGAGTGCTAGATTAGAAGAACCGCAGAGAAACAGTGAAGACTGCAAAGAAAAAAGAGAGAATGAGATTTGTGATGAATGAGTTTTGAAAAAATTAACAGTGAATAGAATTTAAGAAAACCTCATAACTATGTATAGATCATCAACGAGAGACTGCCGGTGAAATGAAGGTGAAGGAAAGAGGTTTTCTGAAAGGTTTGGATCAGGGATGATTTAGTTTTCCCATATGAGGTTTCTCAAAATCCCATGATTTGGTTTTATGGCCAAATCGGCCGTAGAACCAAATTAAGGATTTTGGGCCAGTCAAAAGTATTTGGCTGGTCAAAGGAAAACTAAACCCTTCAAAACAAACAGATGAACATAAAAAGTGGTGCATTTGGAGTTACATGTAACTCCAAACAGCACCTTAATCTTAGAAAGAAAGTGTAGTAAACCAAGCAAAAACTATAATCCCTTGATGCATCAAGGCAACATACAAACAATTCTTTCATAAATTAGACATATCGGCATCAAAATCAAATAAAGACAATAAAAGAAAAAAAAAATCTGAAAAAGGGAGGCTAAGAAGAAAACCTTGCGGAAAGAGAAGGTTCTTTGGAAGACGAAGGTCCTATGGCAATGGAGAAAGGATGGTGATGGCGACAAGATCATGCGAGATGCGACCGAGCTTTGCAAGCTCTTCGCTTTGCCAAAGCTTTATTTATGAATAATGAATATACATACAGGAGCATGCCATGCCAGCTGAATTTTGTACTTGAATTTTACTGATGGACCCCTGATTAATATCAATTTTGCAAATAACTCTATTGATAAGGCCCTTTCCTTTGAAGCAATGATGCAGCCCTAACCTCAGGGAGTCAAAAGAATTTTTTTAAAAAGGACAATTTTAAATGATCCAATTGTAAAATATGATGGAGATTGGTGTGACAATTAAAAAACTATTTATAAAAAAAATTAGTTTATTCATCATTTTAACAACTATTTCGTATTTTATTTTTCGGTCTTTTGAGAAAAAAGAATGAATTATTTTTTTTTTTTTAAATAAATGTGGATAAATCACAGTTTTATTGAAATGAATTACTTTTCAATAAAATAAAATAAATAATAATAAAATTAGAAGGTAGATAGTTCATATGAGAGAGAAATCTATTTTAATCGGATGAGATCCCTCATCAATGTAGCCGCCACCATTTTATATAGTTATATTGACCCTCATCCCACAATAGCCATCATCCCAAAATATGAATTATTATAAAAATGATTTTTTAACAGTCTCAATCACCATATAAACTTGTTATATTGTAGAAGAAAATTCAACCCTTGATCTCCTACTATTATACGGTTATTATCCTAATATTTTTTTAATTATATTTCTTCTAGAAGAAAATTTTCAAATATTTAATTATATCTAATCAAACCAGTTCATTAGTGATAATACACGATACTTATATATAACTTATTCCTTCAAACTCAACCATATCCACCACCATCTAATAATAATAATAATAATAATAATAATAATAATAATAATAATCACTTCTTCAACTCAACCATGAGCCCATGCAAACAGCTGAGGAGCCATGGCAGAAGGCACACCAACTCCATATAAGTCAGGCATCTCAATGCGGTAGTGATGATGATGATGATGATGAAGCATGCCACTTCCAGTAATAGTACTCTCATGTTTCTCCAATGGAAGATGATCAAATCCAGCCGTCATGAAAGACGCCGCCATGACCACCGTTGGGCTCGCCGCAACCAATGGTCCTACTATGCTGCCACCAAACACCTGCCGGCCCTGAGAACCACCCAAGAAAACAGTCAACCCTGTGCCGGCCGCCAGTGCTGGTGGAGGAACAAAGGATCCTAGCAATGATAGGATCTCAATGTTGAAGCAAATACTCAGAACCTACCGGTGGCTGCACAGAAGGCAAAGGAAGTTGACTGGGTCTCAAGGCTCTTTTAATTGTTAGACTATTCTAATATCCATTTTGATCAAGTCATTAAATTTTTATTTATTAAATTATTTTTTATAATAATTATACTATAACATAGGACTCACATTCAATCCATTAACTCTTACCCATTAAATTATTTCTCATAATAATTATACTATAAAAATGACCCACAATTATTTTATTCATTTTATTAACTATTTATATTTATATATTTTATTAAACATATTTATTTAATAAAATAATTATATAAATGTATTTACAAAATTAAATTTCAAAATAAATATTTATAATAATAAAAAAATATATGAATAATAATAAATTACTATATTAATTTGAAAAATTAATTAATTTGTTAATGATAAAAAATAAAAAATAATTTATCAAATATGAACAAATAAAGAAATAATTTCTATAAATTAAAAAATACTAAAAAAATTACATAATTAAACTCTTAGGAAAAGATATAAAACACTAATTTTCGTTTTCATTCACTCTAAAGTGGTGTCAAATATGCTTAATCAAGTATGAACAAAGTTGATGGTGTACTTCTTGATAATGTAATTCTGCATCTCTTATTAAGTATTGTTGAAAATTTTGACTGCATCCTCGACTTACAAGGAATGAGAAATCACTTTCTTTGTTATCCCAATTTGTGATTGCATCTCCTTCATCTTCAACAATCATGTTATGCAATATTATGCATATGTACATTATATCTCTCAATTTTCCCTGTGCCAAAAATGGGCAGGGCCACGTATAATTGCCAATCGAGATTCAAGTAAGACAAATGCATTCTCAACGTCTTTTCTTCCACCCAATTGCATTTCATTTGGACTTGATTCTCTTTGGTCTTCTGGATATGAGAAACTTTTAACAAATGTTACCCAATCTAGATAAATTCCATTAGCAATATAATATCCTTTTATGTATGTTGTATCATTAACATTGAACTAAATTTCTGGAGCGTATCCATATAATACATCATTGAACAAAGGAGATTGGTTGAGCACATTTATATCATTATTAGAGACAACAACTTCGAAGAATGCATGCCAAATCCATAGGTCGGCTGAAGCAACCGCTTCTAACATAATTGTTGGAACCTCTTGATATCCTCAAGTAAATTGGCCTTTCCATGTGACTGTGCAATTATTTCAATGCCAATGTATGCAATCTATGCTACCAAGCATACCGGGAAAGCCGTAACTCTCTGAATGTAGATGAAGTAAACGTCCAACATCATCTTGCTACAAAAATTTCAATAACGCATCGACAAAATTTAAACATGCATTCAATTGCAGTGCATTCAACAATTCAGCCCATCTTGCTTCAATTTCTTCATCTATGTTTGGTTTTTTTTACCACATTTGACTTCCATTTTCTTTTCACCTTTGCTTTTGCTGTTGTTGCTTTTTTGACCAATCGAACAGACCTTGACCTCACTGTTATCTATAACAATACTTGTATTTGCATTGGACGATGATGTATAAGCACCGTTTTCATTGATCTTTAATTTTTTTAAAGACCTACCAAGAGGAGTATTTGCTTTCCATTTTGGATCATCTTTCAACATAACCCAAATATGCTCATGGATGAAATGTTTTATATGATTTTGATAATATAGAGTACGAGCACCTTCCTTCAATTGATTATCATTCCATCCACTATAACGCTCCTTTAATAATCTATTATAATTGGTTAAATTCATTAATAAGTGGAAGCATCCAAAACCAATGTTGCTTACAACTAGTTGTTTTTTTTCTTGGATTAGATCACCGATTTCATTGAAATACTTGGCCACTCATTTCCAAAACGTCATATTTTTTTGGGCAATGCCTATAACACTATCAGTTGAAATTGTAAGTCATGCACTCACGAGCATTTTATCATTTTTCATACTCCACGCCTGCCACTTGTAAACTTGATTTACATGTTGGTCTTCATTCAGAACGATATTTTCAATCCCTGATTGTGTGGAATAAGGGGGAAATTGAGAATCAGAAAATGAACATATTTCTGTTGTATTCTGTTGATCGGCACGAGAATTTTTATCTAAATTTTCGGGATCGCTTGATGGAATCTGAAAGCCACTTGTTTCTACATTGGTTTGTTGACTTGCCATACCTATGTTTGGATTGAAGAAACCTGGTCCAGAAAACATAGGATAATCATATGAAAATTTGGTTGATTTTGGACATTTGGATAAAAATGAAAAACATTTGTGAAGTAGGATAATTTTGAAAATTTTCCATATTATGTGGGAAGAAATAATATGGGAAATTTTGAAAATTCGAAGCTTGGGAGGATGGAGGAGTATTTTTATGCATAATATAGTTGAAAATTTGAAGATGAAGAAATGTAGAAGAATGTAAGTTTTGTTTGAGAATGTATTTATAGAGGTAAAATGAAAATTTAAAAATTTTAAAAAATTAACAAGAGAGCCATTGCCCAACATTTGAATTTTAAAGGTTTGAAAAAATAAATTATAAGCCCCACGGTTTAATTAAATTAAAAAAATATTTTTTTAATAAAAAAATGGACATGGGTTCCACAGGTTGAGCGCTCAGTGGCTGAGCGCTAATAATGGGGCAACTTTACATTAAATGCTTATTGAGCACAGGCGCAAATGCCATTATAGACAGGGGCAGACCCACATGGGTGGCAGCCCGGGCTGAAGTCTGGGCTGGCCGGCCGAAAAACCTTAGAAGAACCGTGTCCAATGAAGGTTAAGCCTAAGAAATTTTATATGAATATTAATGTTTAATAATATTATTTTTGTATTTAGCCAATATATAATGGGCATGTGCTTGAGTGGTTTGCGGGAGTTGGATAACAGGAGCCCACCATGGTTCAAATCCAAGAGTTTACAATGTTAAGTTTTTAATAATTTTTAGTAATTAAAAACAATTTTTTTTTCAAAAAAAATGTGGAAATTTTGAAAATTATAAAAAAACAATGTTCTAAACTTTATAATTTTTTAATAATTAAGAAAAAATTAAATTGATAATGTGGCATGACTAAATGCAAAAAATTTAGTAATGAAATTTTTTTCTTATTTAAAACTTACTAAAATTTTAAGGTTTGATAAAATTTGAGAAATTATTCAAAATATCCCTCACAATGATAGTAGTTGATTTCAACCCCCTTACCGATGAGTTATGGTTCTGCCACTAGTCATGGTTGGACTGAGGAGAGGCCATAGTTGGGCTAAGAACGCCGAAAAATTAAAGGGTGACGAATATGAAAACATTGACTTTTATCTAAGCCCGGGCTTAACTAAATTTCTGGGTTCGCCATTGATTATAGATGCTCTTAGATTGGGCTAATGTACAAAGTACTTAGCATGGAGATTTATGCATCCAATTGGATGGATTGGTACATGTGGAGCCACTTACTTGGATGTTTACTTTTTCCTTTGTGTAACTATTTGTTTGTTGCCATGTTGGTATGCACTTTATCTCTTGTCTTTATATTCAGTATGTTTTGTATCTTTTAAACTCAAGCTAGCTAATGAATATTAAACTTCAGTGCAACTACTTGTAAACATTTGAGCATTGTGTAAGTTTTGTGCTACATCTCAAAACCTTCACAGTTTTATCAGTGGTATTAGAGAACAGAGACTTCATGGCTAGTTGCTGCTGCTCATCATCAAGGGAGGCAAATGTGCCGTTCTTCGAGGGAGAGAATTACAATTTGTGGAGCTTGAATATGAAGATGATGTTTCGGTTGAAGGATCTTTGGAGCCTCTTGGAGAAAGGCTTTAGTGAAAAGGGAGATGAAAATAGGCTCAAAGAGAGCTTAAAGAAAGACGTGAAGGCTTTATATTTAATACAACAGGCTCTTGATGAAAGGGTGCTCATCAGGATATTTGAAGCTAAAGCAGCTAAAGAAGTTTGGGAGACTTTGAGGACAAAGTTCCAAGGAAACCAAAACATCATCACAGTCAAGTTGCATGCTTTGCACCCTGAACTAGATACTACGAAGATGAAACAAGGTGAGAAAATTCAGGATTTTGCTTAGAACATGAGCACACTCACAGTTGAGGAATTGAGTGGCTCATTAAAGCGCCATGAATCAATCCTTGATATGGCTCTTGGACAGGAGAAAGAGCTAGCTTTGTAAATCAAAACTCTACAAATTAATGATCCGAGCACTCATAGAGGAAGAGGATGAGACCATGGTTTTTTCAGAGGCCATGGACGTGGTCACAAACTAGGGAGAAGCATGGAAGCTTATCAACCTAATGAAGCTACCAAACAGCAAAATGGAGTTCAGTGCTTTGTGTGTAGAAAGTTTGGGCATGTTAAGACCCAATATTGGTACAAAACCAAGGAGCAAAATGTGGCGATTGTGGCAGCTAAGGAACCAAAGCAAGGAGATGTTCAAGGGTTACTCTTCATGGAAAGTAATGGACTAAAGCATAAAGATGAAGGTGCATGGCTCGTGGACAGTGGTTGTTCCAACCACATGGTGGGTGATAGAAGACTATTTGAAAGCATAGAAAAAGTTCCACCCTAAGTCATTAGACTTGAAGATGGGAATACACTGGAAGTTGTGGGCATTGGAATGGTTACACTGAAAACAAACTCATGGCAAATTAATGTACTAACTAACGTTCAATTTGTACCTAACTTAGCTCACAATTTACTAAGTGTAGGGACAAATCATGTCATCTGGTTATAGAGTGGAGTTCGCGGATGGAGATTGTACAATTAAAGATAATCAATTCAATACTTTGTTGGCAAATGACTTCGTGAGTGCTCATGTTGTGCAAGGAGAAGAAGAGATGTCAAAGCTCTAGCATAGACGCTAGGGGCACCTACACCTGAGAAGCTTGTAAAGTTTATCTCAAAATCAACTGGTGCAAGAACTTCCATCCATCTCAACACTGCAGCCATGTGAAGCTTGTTCTCTTGGGAAGCAAACAAGGTAATTGTTTCCTAAAGGATAGGCATAGCAAGCAACAACAATATTGGAGCTAGTTCATGACGACTTAGTTGGGTTGATGCAGACACCATCACTTGAAGGCAATTTATACTTATTCTTGTTAACTGACAAGTTCACCAGGCACAGCTGGGTATATTTCCTTTAGAGAAAAACAGAAGCTTTGCAGAAGTTTAAGGCATTCAAGCTTCTGGTTGAGAAACAATTTTCATTGCCAATGAAGACACTCTGGATTGATCGTGGTGGGGAGTTCAAGTCAAGTGACTTCAAAACGTTTTGCGAGCGCACTAGAATCCGGCAACATGTCACGGTACCTCACTCGCCTCAACAAAACAGTGTTGTAGAATGAAAAAACCGAACGATGATAGAGATGACGAGGACTATGCTAAAGGAACTAAACACACAGACGGATTTCTGGGTGGACATAGTAGCCACCACCTTTTACATACTTTATAGATCGCCGACGAGAGCGCTTGACCAGTCAACGCCTTATAAAGCGCTAACCAGGTCAAAACCAAAGGTGGGCCATCTTTGGGTGTTCGGTTGCCTCGTAGTTGCAATTATTGACTCGCAAATGAGAAAACAGGTTGACTCCAAATCACAGAGGATGATTTTCATTGGGTATTGCGAGAACTCAAAAACCTATAAGGTCTTTGATCTATATACGAAAAAGGTACAAGTCAACAGAGATATGCACTTTTTCAAGAATAAAGGGTGGGATTGGTTGAAATCGGATGACTCGGATGCTAAAAACTTCATGTCGAATGCTGACATGGAAGAAGACTCAAATGGTGAATAAGTGGGCAACTAACAGTCGTTGGATTCTAGAGATGTGCTGCTGAAGAATGGTCAAATCACAGACAACTTATTTCCTAGCATGCACGGACGAACGCAGCATATTGACACTCGATTCCATTTCATTTGTGGCCTTATGAGTAATGGAACCATTGACATTCAGTATTGTAACACTCATGGTGAGCAGCTCGCTAACGTTTTCACTAAGGCATTACCGAATCATATATATGCCTACTTTCGTGAGGCTCTAGGTGTGAAGAAGAAGTTCTGAGTAAGGGAAGGATGTTGAAGCAAGTATTTAGAACCTAGTGGTGGTTGCACAGAAGCTAAGGGAAGTTGACTAAGGTGGCGCTTAGTTGGATGTAATTCTAAATGCAGTGTATTTTCAATTACAATGTAACTTAAAATACTTGGATTTCAAAATACAGTGCATTCAAATTTTCTGTTTGGTTGGATGTAACTAGAATTACTGTATTATAAGATTTTTCTGTTTGTTTGGAAGAATTTGTAAAACTGGAATTGGAAAACACATGTTTGGTTTGATAAATTTTGGGTGATGATTACTCATGGTAAGATTACCCCCATATTTTATTATATATTAATTTGTTATGATATTGTATTTATTAATGATTTATTAATGATTAAGTTTAGTATAATTTCATTAGAAGTTATTATTATATTTGAACCATACGTCTTAATTATTATTATTATTATTATTATTATTATTATTATCATTTAACAACAAAAGAACTTATTCATTAAATATTTATTAATTATTAACTTTTTAATTATAAATTTATTTTGAATAGTATTTATTCTTTCTAACTTATTAGTATATTTTGAACACTACCTTATAATAAATGTTACCATTTAACAACAAAATATCTAACAAATCTTCATCTCCTTCCACACTTCTTTGTTCTCTCTCTAACAAATCTTATACTTAGCTAAGGAGAAACAGCTATATTGGTTTGCTCCTCTTATACAACCCAAGAAAAACACATCGCTGGTTGAAGAGATTTTTCGCTTACCTCACTAAAAAAATTCACCGAAAATCGCAACGAAATTTCGTTAAAATTATATAAAAAAACCCTAAAATTTATAATAAAAAAGGAAGAGAAAAAATCAAAACCTTCACAGTTTTATAACTCAAAACGGCCCTGCAGTGTGATGGTGGCTCCCTGTCTTAGCGTCATGTTCATCACGCATCCACTTCTTCGGAGAACACACTCCACATTGCCATCTTCTTGCAAACCCGACAATGTAGTCAATGATGTCACAACCATGCAGGACTCACCTATGTGTAGCATAGTTAATATGTAAGTGTTGATCGATGTTGATCAAGTTTATTATCAATAGTTTTACCTCCATGGCATGAGCACGTAGGACGTTGGGATTATCACAGGTGATGATTATCGGCGGCTTAGGCTTGTTCTTGGAGCTTGCTAACCAGACTCTGAGACGGAGAGCTGATATGGGGACCATTGGAAGTACTAACATTGATGATTTTGTGTCATCAGTGCAGTCCGGTTGATGTTCATGGTCGTGAACATTGAGAGCAGAACAGTTGAGAGCAGGCATAGTTGATACTTAGCAACAAAGTTGCTTCATCTAGTGAAGCTTTTGCAACACATCATGTTAATTTTCTGCAAAAATAAAAGAACATGGACATACTTCATGTATGAGGAATTTTGATGTTTCTTAATGCTTCAAAATTTTCAGGAATAATAAGGGGCTTAAAACTTACTTGACCCTGCGCCAACTTTATAATCCCTCCTGTGGAATAATCACAATCATCAGGAATGAGAAGAAAGCAAAATCAAATTCATTGTAGTTGTGTCAAATGAGCACAAATGAAGCTCAAGCTTGAACCAGGACAAGTGACAACAGAGAAAATGTAAACTAATATGTAGAGCTGACAGTTTCCAATTCAAAATTAGGAGCATTGAGTTCAAATGTGAAGCTGATAAACTAAGCCAGAAGGAAATCATTGAGTAACAGTGACTAAAAAAGTACTCCAATAAACAAAGAGCATGCTCAAGAGGAAGGAGTGAGGTTGATATGTTTTACCCAAAGTGGAAGCCAGCAACATCAGCGCAACAAAGACAACTGGGAAAGAAAAGAGTGCTTCAGCTCTTCTTGCCATTCCTTTCTCCCTTATTTGTTGAAACAAAAACAATGGAGATAATTAGATTTGGATGTAAGATAGTGTGGTAGAGAACCAGAGTTTATATTTTACCAGTTTGTCGTTTGGTTGGCCAGGGTGTGGGTGTAGATGAGCATGTTGGCATAGATGGTATAGTAGACAATAGATGGACTATGAACGGTTGTTTTTGTTTTTAAGAATAGGTGTGTAGAAGTTGAAAAGACTTTGGTTTTTAAATTCCAATTAATTTTGGAATTTGAATAATTTTTCAACTTTCATAGAATTTAATTCTATAATTAAAAAATTTCAAACCTTTTGAATTCTAAAATCATAAGTTTTATAACTATTGAAACTCCAAAATTTATGTTTGGAAGTTTAATAGTTAGTCACATTAAGTTTGTAATTTTGAGGATTAGTCTCAAAAGTTATGTACATGCTTCTTTCCACAAATTTTTGGAAGGACAACACACTTTTTTCTTTTTACCATCGCTCTCGCAGAATAGCTAATCTCTAAATTCCATGTGATAAAACTTACATAATTCAGTTCGTCAAAGTTATAAAGTGGTGCTACCTTGCAACTGAAGACCGTTGTATCTTATAAAGTAGACGCTAGTTTTAACCCGAGCAAATCTGTGTAATACACATGCCTCAATTTTGTCTCTCATCTTTTAAATTAAGTCCTCTCACTTTTAATATAAACTTTTGTTTTATTTATAATTTTCTAATTATTAATATCCCACATAGCTATAATCGATTGTTTTCCAACAATCTTAAAGTAGTGTCGGTGGGAATTCTGGGTCTCTCCAGTTTCCTTTTCATGTTAAAGGTTTAAATCAAACAGACAAAACCATGTAATTTCATGTAATGGCGGTCTCACCCTCACTTCATCAGTCACATTTGCATACCATTACAGGAATAAAAATGTTTTCAATGAAGTCTTGAATCTGGATACAAACTCACATAATTATTTTATAAATATAATTAGAGAGAGTTTCTAATGCACGTGATTTATCAACTTTTAACAAAAAAAAAAATAATAATAATAGAAGAGAGAGAGAGAGAGAGAAGATGGGGGACAAACATGTTTAGTTTAGTATACAGAAGCAAGCATTCAACAGAGGATGCTGTTCTTCTCCACATGAGACAATTGAGCACATTGGAAAGAAAACACATTCATAAGTTGATAAAAATATGGGAAGGTGGGCAGGAGCACTCATTGGGTGTTTTTTTTAAGGGCCAAAGCGAGCTCTGTCATGAGCAGCAGAGAAATCAATGTTGGGACCAATTGGAACAATGCCGAATGGATTGATGAATAGCTGGCTGTAGTAGCTCTTCTTAATGTGTTCCTTGTTAACAGTGCTGCTCATACCATTGATTTGGTATATGTCTTTGGTGTAGTTGAACAGATTTGGATACTCTTGTATCAGCTTCTTGTTGCACTTGAAATGAACAAAATAAACCTGCATGAAATATGAAAGAATGCGGTGAGTTAGCAACTAAAGCATTGTTAACAAAATTATGCAGGGAAACTGGCTAAGTACATTGAGTTCTATCAAAGCAAAATAGTCAAGAGGATTAATTTTGAATGCCAATTCCGGAAATTGCCTGAAGGTTATTATCAAATTTTGACTTCGGCCGTGCTTTATTGTCGGCAATTAAACAAAGAAAAAGCAGAGCATCAAATAAGCTACATTTGATTTGAATACTAATTTCAAGGATATACTTGCTTAATGTAAAACTACAATTAATAAGGCTCTTCTAATTTGAATGCTAGAAATTGCATCAGCTTTTAGATTTGAATAAGTTTTTGCTTCCAGTTACAAAAACTAAATATTGTTACAAGGGATCAAAATACCATTACAAAACGTGATTAAAGTCATCAGGACCAAAAAGAATATATTCTTCACTTAAGAAATGATTACCTCATCAAACCTTATGAGAGTGACGAACAAGCGCACATCAGCTTCAGTCAACACATTCCCACAAATGTACCGCTGCTTGCTAAGTATCTCTTCACACTTGTCAAGGGCTTCAAATAACTTTGTGACTGCCTGTTTTAACCGATGAGATGAAAGCAACCAAATAATTATAGCATGAGAAAATTTATAGTTTATTAAAGATGAACAGCAATAGCAACAAACACGACCTCATCGTAAGGCTCTTGTTTCTTAGTGAATCCACACCTGTAAACACCATTGTTAATCCAATCATATACCCATTCATTGACCTCATCAATAAGAGGCTGCAAATGAGTAGGGTATAAATCCAAATCAGCATTCTCTGCCATATCATTAAACTCGGTATTCATCATGCGTATTATATCCGAGCTTTCATTGTTGACAATTGTTTTAAGCTTTTTATCCCACAGAACCTGCCATTGCATTTGATTAAAAGGTCTCAAATATGTCCAAACAAACTGAAAGGACAAGCGATAGAATAATAGGATGCTTTTGACACTTACTGGAACAGTATATTTTCCAGAATAATTAGGGCTTGCAAACTCATAAAGTGCTCTGATACTTGTAACTCCATTTAGCTTATCAGGTTCGGCTCCTGGTTCTTCCATGCTAGAAGCAGGAAAAACCCATCCATAATGCTCATCAGTTTCCTTGGTCCTTCCCCATTTTGGTTTTACAGCCTATAAACAGATTGGATAATCATGAGAATATGTTTAAAAAAGGAGAAGTAATTCAAAACGTTCGAAAGTCTGTTAGGAGACTCACTGTGTAACTGATTACATTGTCCAGCCCTTTGAGCTTTAAGTATGCCAAACACCTGGATGCCCACGGGCATGCGTATGATACATATAGATGATACCTACCAGATTCTGCAGGAAAAGGAGATGTCCTATCCTTTGAAATTAAACTCCGAAAAGTTGATGGTGTGCGTTTGAATGAACCAGACTCGGAAGTCTCTTCCAATGCTGATTGAGCCATGTGAACTGAACGCTGGATTTTATAGTATTTAAGAGTTTCAGTTAAAAACAATTTATCACCTTGATTACATAATAGCAACACACATAAAAGAAAAAGCTTCAAGAAACATTGTAACAAAACCATTACCCATATTTGCATCATTTGAAGTATAGCATGTTGAATGATTAATCATGAATACTTCGCCTTGAACAATTTTAGAACACGACATCCTATTTTTATACGACTTACAACAGCAGAACAAGAAATGCATTGGGAGCTACACCCAAATTTGAAAGAAGCCCTTTCATTATTCTAAAAAACGAATATGTTCCTATTGAAAAGTAATATGTCATGGTAGATAAAACAGAGCCCAACCAAATATAAATTTCTAATAGTGAGATAGCATTCACAGAATTTTTCTTTATTTCATTAGTTTCTTTGAAATGCCTAACACAATCTGATATTGAAATAAATATTGCAAAGTTGACCTAGAAAACAAATATATCCAAGGTTAGCCTAAAAACTACAGATATAATCTATTCTAGTCCAATACATTCTCTTCTTCAACTCAACCTTTTACTTCTCTTCTCCTACTTCTCACCATCTCCGTCTCCATCTCCATCAGCCAACCATGACTATTTTTTAAAGATGAACCATGACTTTAACATGACATTTTTTGGATCAGGAATTATCTTTTTCACAACTACAAGTCCTATAGATCTCAATCTCCAAAACTAATCAATCCAAGCTCAACCAAAGTGATCAATTGAGCCCATAACAACTTGGTTTTGAAGGCAATTGCTCAGAACTCTAGGATGAAAACCAGAAGAAGGATAAGAAGACAAGTAAACATTAATCCCTAACAACAAATCTGAATTACATCCTCTGATTCTCTTATAATGAACATACAAACTTAGAAAAGCTAAAGCCCACTTAAACCATCGCAATCACACATCTAATCCCAATTTTGAGCTTTTGGGAACACATTCTGCCATTCATATTCTTCACAATCCTATTTTGAGAATAAAAGGGTAAAACAGAGAAACACTTCTCCATTTTCAAAAGAAAAGAAATAGTGATGAGTGTATCAATCTAACTCAAAAATTTTAATTGGCGCACATCCTCAACCATGGATCCCTGCACTGTTGGCTATGAATTAAATTTAAACTGATCACCAAAATGACATCTTTTTACATCTCCATTTTCCTATCCATGCCTAGCTAGTACCTCCATAATGGAATCTAGTACCAAAGCCTTCAAAGATTAACAAAGACACAGCTTTGCGGAAACATCCTAAAAGGAAACAGAGAAATACATCTTGTAACAAAATTCAGAACACTGGTTTTTTTTTTATGCCAAACCAATCACTAACCAAAAGTGGATCTTGTGCATATATATAATGAGAAATGTAGACAAGCCCAGATAGAACTCTCCAACCAATTGGAGAATAAATGAAATACCAGTACTCCTGTTGATGGTGTGGCTTGTGCATGTTCACAAAAACATGTCGCTTAATCTTAAAAAGCAAGTGTAGTAAACCAAGCAAAAACTATAGTTCCTTGATGCATCAAGCCAACATACAAACAATTCTTTCATAAATTAGATATATCGGCATCAAAAAAAAAAAAAAATAAAATAAAATCCTGAGAAAGGGGGAATAAGAGGAAACCTTGTGGAAATAGAAGGATCTTTGGAAGACAAAGGTCCTATGGCAATGGAGAAAGGAGAATGATGGCGATTTGATCATGCAACCGAGCTTTGCAAGCTCTTCGCTTTGCCAAAGCTTTATTTATGAATTATGAATTTGCATACAGGAAGCAGCGTCATGCCGTCTGAATTTTGTACTTGGAATTTTATTGATGGGCCCCTGACAAATACCAATTTTGCAAATAACTTTATTGATAAGTCCCTTTCCTTAGGAACCATGATCACTAATGTCAGAGTCATACCGATGGGAGGTTACTGTCACCAATGACTAAGTTAATTTTTTCCCCGGAAGACTATAATGGTGCAACGCCAGTCTTTACCCGTTACTAGCCAAGCCTCACCTTATCACAAATGTCAACTTAGACTTTTATGATCACACATACAAAGATAGGTAGGCCCAAAACTTAGACTTTTATGATCACACTTGATCAATTCTCATTTCTCAAACAATACAATGCTTCTTTCTGTTTTGGTAAGTGTTAATGCTCAAATGTGAAAAATTAACTATCTCTTTGGATTTTTAATGAAATGATAATCTTAATGTTATGACTTAATTTACACGGTTGGTTTACCACTCCCAATCACAAACCCTTTATAAAATGACAGGTAGGGTTCTGAAGACCCACCATGATGAAGACTGGAGACTGAGATGATAATGATCAGGGGAGGGTTGGAGCCTTGCCTGAGTGTTGGTGATGATCAATTAGTTCCGTGGAGATAGGTGATCAAAGTCTATTGAGTTTTCCATGGTTAGTAGGTCTTGTTTGAAAGCTTTTATTTATTTTATTTGGCCAAAAAGAATGATTTATTGAGTTAATGTATGTGTTAGTGATGGAGATGATGATGTTGTGTTGTGAGGAGATCGATGAGGGGGTGGAGGGGGTGGAGGGGATGCAGAGTGTCATGCGAGCAAATGAAAAAAATAGTGGCACTACCATATCATGAATAAAAGTGGATAAACGACAATTTATTAATGAAGAAAGAAAGCGGGAAAATAAAGTCGAGTGAAAAATAACAAAGCTAGAACAAATAGAGGGAAAAAGTAACAGGTTATCCCTAGCAGATGAGTAAAAATAGAGGAGCTGTAAAAAGAAAGTGAAAAAGCGAAATCGAAAGCCGTGTCAGTCATCGTCGAGACAGAGTTAGAGCCCATGAGGATCATTCACCATATCATTTTCTGTGAATGATCCTTCTCATTTTCTCATTGTTTTTTTTATAATTATATTTCTCCTTGAAGAAAAATTTCAAAATATTTAATTATATCTAATCAAACCACTTCATTGTCATAATACATGGTGCATAATATATAACTTATTCCTTCAAACTCAACCATCATCTCCACCATCCTCCACCAATAATAATAATATTAACTAGGCCAAGAATGTTCTTTCAGTCCTTAATATGGAGAATAAATATTGGGTCCAAATTATGCTTCTCAAGATGGGGTACAAACATGTTTTAGTTTAGCATACAGAAGCAAGCATTCAAAAACAGCTGATGTTGTTCTTCTCCACATGAGACAATTGAGCACATAGGAAAGAAAACACATTCATAAGTTGATAAAAATATGGAAAGGTGGGCATGAACACTCATTGGGTGTTTTTTTAAGGGGCAAAGCGAGCTCTGTCATGAGCAGCAGAGAAATCAATGTTGGGACCAATTGGAACAATGCCTAATGGATTGATGGATGGGTGGCTTCCGTAGCCCTTCTTAATGTGTTCCATGTTAACGGTGCTGCTCATGCCATTGGTTTGGTATATGTCTTTGGTGTAGTTGAACAGATTTGGATACTCACGTATCAGCTTCTTGTTGCATTTGAAATGAACAACATAAACCTGCATGAAATATGAAAGAATGAGGTGAGTTAGCAACTAATGCATTGTTAACAAAATTATGCAGGGAAAATGGCTCAGCAAATTGAGTTCTGTCAAAGCAAAATAGTTAAGAGGAGTAATTCTGAATGCCAATTCTGGAAATTGACTGAAAAATTATTATCAAATTCTGACTTCAGCTGTGCTTTATTTTGTCAGCAATTAAACAAAGGAAAAGCAGTGCATCAAATATGATACATTTGATTTGAATACTAATTTCTAGGATATACTTGCTTAATGTAAAACTACAATTAGTAAGGCACTTCTAATTTGAATACCAGAAATTGCATCTACTTTTAGATTTGAATAAGTTTTTGCTTCCAATTACAAAAACTACATATTGTTACAAGGGCTCAAAATACCATTACAAAACGTGATTAAAGTCATCAGGACCAAAAAGAATATATTCTTCACTTAAGAAATGAACCGTACCTCATCAAATCTTATAAGAGTGACAAACAAGCGCACATCAGCTTCAGTCAACACATTCCCACAAATGTACCGCTGCTTGCTAAGTATCTCTTCACACTTGTCCAAGGCTTCATATAATTTTGTGACTGCCTATTTTAGCAAATGAGATGAAAGCATATAGCACGAGTAAATTTATAGTTTATTAAAGATGAACTGCAATAGCAACAAACACAACCTCATCGTAAGGCTCTTGTTTACTAGCAAATCCACACCTGTAAACACCGTTGTTAATCCCATCATATACCCATTCATTGACTTCATCAATAAGAGGCTGCAAATGAGAAGGGTATAAGTCCAAATCAGCAATCTCTGCCATATCATTAAACTCAGTGTTCATCATGCGTGTTATTTCCGAGCTTTCATTGTTGACAATCGTTTTAAGCTTTTTATCCCAAAGAACCTGCCATTGCATTTGATTAATAAGTATCACAAATATGTCCAAACAAACTGAAACGACATGCGACAGAATAATAGGATGCTTTTGACACTTACTGGAACAGTATATTTTCCAGTATAATTAGGGCTTGCAAACTCATAAAGTGCTCTGATACTTGTAACTCCATTTAGCTTATCAGGTTTGGCTCCTGGTTCTTCCATGCTAAAAGCAGGAAAAACCCATCCATAATGCTCATCAGTTTCGTTGATCCTTTCCCATTTTGGTTTTACAACCTATAAACAGGTTAGATAACCATCAGAATATGTTTAAAAAAGGAGAAGTAATTCAAAACTTTCAAAAGTCATTTAGGAGACTCACTGTGTAACTGATTACATTGTCCAGCCCTTTGAGCTTTAAGTATGCCAAACACCTGGATGCCCACGGGCATGCATATGATACAAATAGATGGTACCTACCAGATTCTGCAGGAAAAGGAGATGTCTTATCCCTTGAAATTAAACTCCGAAAAGTTGATGGTGTGCGATTAAATGCACCAGTCTCGGAAGTCTCTTCCAACGCTGATTGAGCCATGTGAACTGAACGCTGGATTTTATAGTATTTAAGAGTTTCAGTTAAAAGACAATTTATCACCTTGATAACATAATAGCAACACACATAAAAGATAAACCTTCAAGAAACCTTGTAACAAAACCATTACCCATATTTGCATCATTTGAAGTATAGGATGTTGAATGATTAATCATGAATACTTAGCCTTGAACAATTTTAGAACATGACATCCTATTTTTATACAACTTACAACAGCAGAACAAGAAATGCATTGGGAGCTAAACTCAAATTTGAAAGAAGTCCATTCATTATTCTAAAAAACAAATATGTTTCTACTTCCTATTGAAAAGTAATATGTAATGGTAAATAAAACAGAGCCTAACCAAATATAAATTTCTAATAGTGAGATAGAATTCACAGAGAATTTTACTTTATTTCATTTGTTGCTTTGAAATGAAATAGAAATGCCTAACACAATTTGATATTGAAATAAATATTGCAAAGTTGACCTAGAAAACAAATATCTCCAAAATTAGCCTAAAAACTACAGATATAATCTGTTCTAGTCCAATACATTCTCTTCTTTGCCTTAACCATCTACTTCTCTTCTCCTACTTCTCACCATCTCCGTCTCCATCTCCATCAGCCAACCATGACTATTTTTTTAAGATGAACCATGACTTTAACATGGCATTTTTTGGATCAGGAATTATCTTTTTCACAACTACAAGTCCTATAGATCTCAATCTCCAAAACTAATCAATCCAAGCTCAACCAAAGTGATCAATTGAACCCATAACAACTTGGTTTTGAAGGGAATTGCTCAGAACTCTAGGATGAAAACCAGAAGAAGGATAAGAAGACAAGTACAAGCAAACAGCTAGAAAGAAGAAGAATAAACAAACATTAATCCCTACCAACAAATCTGAATTACATCCTCTGCTTCTCTTATAATGAACATACAAACTTAGAAAAGCTAAAGCCCTCTTAAGGCATCGCAATCACACATCTAATCCCAATTTTGAGCTTTTGGGAACACATTCTACCATTCATATTCTCCACAATCCTATTTTGAGAATAAAAGAGTAAAACAGAGAAACACTTCTCCATTTTCTAAAGAAAAGAAATAGTGATGAGTGTATCAATCTAACTCAAAAATTTTAATTGGCGCACATCTTCAACCATGGATCCCTGCACTGTTGGCTATGAATTAAATTTAAACTGATCACCAAAATGACATCTTTTTACATCTCCATTTTCCTATCCATGCCTAGCTAGCACATCCATCATGAAGTCTATACCAAAGCCTTCAAAGATTCAAAAAGACACTGTTTTGCAGAAACATCCTAAATGGAAACAAAGAAAACAGAGAAACACATCTTGTAACAAAATTCAGAACACTGGTTTTTTTTTATTTAGTCAAACAATCACTAACCAAAACAGGATCTTGTGCATATATATATATATATATATATATTGAGGAACGTAGACAAGCCCAGATAGAACTCTCCAATCAATTGGAGAATAAATGAAATACCAGTACTACCTTTTGATGGGGTGGTTTGTGCACGTTCACAAAAACATGTCGCTTAATCTTAGAAAGCAAGTGTAGTAAACCAAGCAAAAACTATAGTCCCTTGATGCATCAAGGCAACATACAACCAATTCTTTCATAAATTAGACATATCGACATCAAAATCAAATGAAGAAAAAAAAAATCTGAGAAAGGGGGGTGGGCTAAGAGGAAAACCTTGTGGAAAGAGATAGGTTCTTTGGAAGACGAAGGTCCTATGGCAATGGAGATAAGATCATGCAACCGAGCTTTGCAAGCTCTTCGCTTTGCCAAAGTTTTATTTATGAATTATGAATATACATGCAGGAGCACTGCCATGCCAGTTGAATTTTGTACTTGAATTTTACTGATGGACCCCTGATAAATATTAGTTTTGCAAATAACTTTATTGATAAGTCCCTTTCCTATTCCTTTGAAGCCATGATGCCTAATGTCATAGTCATACCGATGGGAGGCTACCGTCACCAATGACATAGTATTTATTTTCTCCCCAAAGACTATAATGGTGTAACGCCAGCTTTTACCCGTAGCTAGCCAAGCCTTACTTTGTCACAAATGTCACTAAGGTCAAGTGCCGGCGAATAAAACAACACACACAAAGATAGACAATCCCAAAACTTCGACTTTTATGATCATGCTTAATCAATTATCATCTCCCTTCGATCGATGATTAAAAGATTGCTAGCCAAAGATCTTGGTCACGCTCGCCTAGCCCACTCATAAGTAACAAAAGTTTTTTTCTGTGCTTTCAGTCATGCCTACTCAATACACTTGGTTACACGCAAGTTTTCTTAACACAATTGGTCACGCCTACTCAACTCACCCGGCTGACTAGGGGTGAAATCACCAAATATTTTTAGAGGATTAAATAAAAAAAATGTAATATTTAATTTTTACACAAATTAATTTAATTAATTGAAGTTACGCTTTACTCTCTCTCATAATATTGAAATCATTTAAAACTGAATCAAACTAAATTAGATGATAAAATTTCAAATTTAAGGAAAATAGTTTAAACTTAGAGATGCATGATGATTGCCTTCAGTAGTTTGAATCAATAGTTGATCTCTTACACCTATTAATAATTTATGAATAAAAAATATGTTTTAATAATGCAAATAAAAAATTACATGTTTTCAATTACTAATAAAAATTAAAAAATAAATATAAAATAATAAAATATGTATTTAAACAACTATTAGATTTTTGTTAAATTTTATAGCAAAAATCAAACAACCAAATGATATTTAGATAATCAATATGTGTTTTATTTTAAATTATTTTATTATTTTATTTAAATTTTTATTACAAATAATTAAGTTTACTTTTTAACTATTATCCTTATCATTTAAGGAATTTATTGAAGATAACATAATATTTTTTTTAATCTATATAACTTTTATAATTTTTATAGAATATAAAGAGGATTTTGGGTTTCCATTCTTAGAATATTTTTGACTTCTCTTTCTCCTGGCCAGGATCACTCCAACTATGATGGAGATTGGTGTGACAATTAAAAATTATTTAGTTAAAATTTAGTTTATTCATCATTTTAACAACTATTTCGTATTTTATTTTATTTTTATTTTTAATAACATAAAAAAATATAAACCAAAAAAAAAAAAAAAACCAGATGTTAGGTGGTCGAATGAGATGCCTCATCAAAGTAGCCGCCACCATTTTGTATAGTTATATTAGCTGTCATCCCACAGTAGCCATCATCCCAAAATATGGATTATTGTAAAATGATTTTTTAACAGTATTTTTTTAAAGGTAAATAAACGCAATTAAAAAAAAGGCAATAGCCGCAATACCCTCTTAATTACCACACGAACATATTAAATTCTCAATTATATTCTCAACATGCAATCTCAGTCATTTGTTATTGTTTCACTTTTCTTGTTTTTTTAAGTGGATAAACCACATTTATTAAAAAAAAAAGACAACCCAATAAAATACAACAAAGAGCCCACTAGTTATGGAACACCAGAAACAAGATACAAAATAATAAAATGGAGACAAACCATCTCCACAAGGCCACTAAGACCACAACAGAAGCCCACTAGCTAGAACTGTGATCCACAAACGCCTCGGAGGAAGGCTCCTCCCAAGTCTCTCCTGCAATAGCAACAGGAAACTCCAAGCTTCGTCACACAATCGACATAGATCCCTCTATCTTCTCCTTAACACTGTCAAGTGCTGCAGAGAACCAGGATAAGAGCATATGAATAATCTTCACACAAAGAGAGTGCACATGAATCTTAGAAGCATTAAAAATGCAATCATTGCGCGCAAGCCAAATATTCCACACAACTGCCTTAACAACTAGGTCACCCATAACTCTACGCGAAGGCACTAAAGAAAGTCTCCAACTACTCTAGACCGAAGCCAAAGACACCGGAGGGCCAGGCAACTCCAGCAATCTCCCAAAGAAGGCCCACAACTGTCTAGCAAATGTGCATTGTAGAAACAAGTGATTGGTAGACTCCAAGTCTGAATAGCATAACACACATGTTGCCGTAGGCAAACGGTTGCAGCGACGCTTAGCAAGGTTAACTTGTGAGAGAATTTTATCCTTCCACGCCAGCCAATTAAAAAGATTAATTTTCTTTGGACACCAACTACTCCAATAGAACTTAGCAATCGGGCATCTCAAACCACCATCGATAATGAAGCTGTAGAAGGATTTAACTGAGAAGATCCCATTAGCAGTAAGACACCAACGTTTCTGATCAAAACGAGAAGCATTAGCACCCCTTATTGAGTCCCTTATATGTCGCAGAATCAGATTATCACTAAAGGGAGGTCTCTCCAGTAAATAAGCAAGCTCTCTGATAGTCCCATCAAGGTGAAGACAGGTCGCAAAATCAGCTGGCCACAAATACCTAGGAGTGCTTCCATCCAGCCAGTTATCCTTCCAAAAAAGAGTTTCACCCCCTGTCTCGACGCTGTGCTGAATACAACCTCTGAAAGCTGGAAGACAGTTCAGAACACCATTCCAGAAATACGAGACGCGACCATTGTGTTAAGGAAACATGTTCCACCGAGACCAACCATAATTAAACTGGATGACGGCAGTACCACACCGGTCAGGCGTCAACATGAATTTCCACCACCACTTCCCGATAGGGCCTGATTGAATTTGTCCAGATCAAGGATACCCCACCCCCTCTTGATCCCGGGGGTGACACAAGTTACCCCAGCAGACAAGCCTGCAGCCCGGATGTCAATATCAGGTCCTGACCAGAGAAAATCCCTCCTTATTCTATCAATATGCTTGATCACCCAACACTAGAGGGGGGCACGGGCCGTCTTTTGGCCCGGCCTGGTTATGGGTTGGGGCTGTCCCAACCCGGCAACCCGGCGGGTTGAGTCCTTTTTTTTATTTTAAAAAAAACTTAAATTCAAAGCACCAAAAATTTGAACCCATGACCTTTTTCATCCCTCAAACACCTTATCCACCAACCCAAACTTTTTCCTTGTTTAATTAAAGAAAGGAAAAATATATAAACATACTTTAAAAAGAATAAAAAATTAGTTTTTCACTTTCTGTTTAATTATATATACCCTTTTAGATTCCATTATTTTTGCATTTTGTGTCAAATTATTTACTTTAATTGTTAGTAGCAACCATTATAAAAAAAAGGGTATTACTCACCCTTTTTTGAGTTACTCAACATTATAATCCATTGTTTTTATATGTATTACTTATCTCCGTTATTAATATTATTTAAAATAAATATAAAAACAAACATAATGTCATTGATGTGTAATAGTATAACCTTATTGTTAATTTAAAACTATAATCTTTCATACATATTTTTGTATATTTTTGGGTGAAAATTCTAAAATTTTATGTATTTCTAGATATATTATTAACTTAAAATTATAATATTCACCAAAATCCTGATGAATAAATAACTAATAAAATTTTGTTAATAATATATTTTAATGTAAGAAAACTAAATTATGTTAAAAAATATTTATCATAACATAATGTTAAATAACGGTAAAAAAATAAACATTATTATTTTAATTTCTCAATTATATATTTAATTGTTTTTTATAGAAAATTAAATTTCGTATATAATAAGTTTTTTTTCAATTTCCATCGTCTCATGTTCCCTTTTAATCAAATCTATGATTCTTGAAAATATTTAAATTTAATCCTATACTAACAAGTATCATCTTTCAAAACATTATCAAAATATTCAATAATAAGCATTTAAAAAAAATAAATTAATACTAAAAGTTTTTAATTTTTGTGATTTATTTGAAATTATCCTAAATAGTTTTTAAAATTTAGATTTGATTTAAAACAAATAAAAAACAACAATTGTGGTCACAATGATTTGAACTCAAGACTTCATAAACTATTAAAACCAATCATATACTACTCTAACCAATCTACCAGTAAATTTTGTTTTGACAAAAATGCTATACTAAAAACTAGAATCAATAAACAAGTCTTTTACTATTGTAATTTAGTCCCACATCGACTAATTTCAAACAAATTGCATAACAACTGCCTATAAAATCAGTCACATAACAACTTGTATGTTATTATTTGTTTTGGATATTTTGTTTTATATTTAAAATTATATTAATAACTTTATAAATTTATAAATTTATTTAAAATATTAAATTTTTATAAAAAACCTGGCATGCCGGCCCGTGAACCGGCGGGTTCTGGCCCGGCCCGCCGGTTTGGCACTGTACCCGGGCTGTGTCCGGGCCACCCTCCGGTGACCCGTGACACGACGGGTTGGCCGGGCCGGTTACTGGTCGGCCAAAGACCGACCCGTGCCCATGTCTACCCAACACGGCAATCTGAACAACGACATCCAATAGGTAGGTAGAGCCATAAGCATAGAGTTGACTAGCGAAAGTCTACCCCCCAAAGAGAGGTAGCTTGCCTTCCAAGTCGACAGACGTCTTATCATCTTAAGAATAAGCCCTTCCCAGTCCAGCTTGCACGGTCTACGCCCAAAAATGGGGATACCTGGGTAAGTGACGGGAAGCATCCTCACCTCACAATTAAGAGTACGAGCTGCAGCATTATCCGAAAGATCACCCAAATTGCTCTAGAACAGACATGGTTTATCAAAATTAGTCTCCAACCCAGTTAAGCCCTCAAAAAAATAAAGCATCAGCTTAATCACCCTAAGGTCTTCAAGACTCCCCATGGTCAGAACAAGCAGATCATCAGCATAATGAAGATTACACCTACTACCAAATTCTCCAAGAGCTAGGAACCCCCCACAAGCACTTTGGTGCTAAGGGCATGGACAAACATGGAGTTGAGCACATCCATCACCAGGGTAAAGAGCAAAGGGGACAGCGGGTCACCTTGACGCAGACCCCTTTGGCACCTAATGTAACCATTGGGGGATCCATTGATAAGAATCGAAGCCTTCGACGAGGTAAGTAAATATTAGATCCACCCTACCCATCTACTGTCAAACCCCCTTGTCAGAAGCAAGTCCCACAGAAACTCCCAATCCACAGTATCAAACGCTTTGGCGAAGTTGACCTTTAGGATGTGCCCAGCAGCACGGCGTTTGTGCATACTAAAAATCAATTCCTCCGCAGTGGAAATATTATCAAGGATACATCTACCCTTCATGAAAGCGGATTGCTCACTTTCAACTAACCGATTCAGGACTTTAGCGAGACGGGAGGCCAGCATTTTAGAAATAATTTTCAGGGTTGAATTGATTAGGCTGATAGGACGGAAATCCACTAGAGTCTCCGGAGTGTCCACCTTAGGAAAGAGGGTTAAACTTGCCCAGTTAATTCTTTCAAAATTAGCCTTCCCATCAAAGAAGTCCTCACACAGTTTCCACAAATCATCCTTGGTCAAGTCCCAGAATTCTCTAAAAAAGAACAGGGGAAAACCATCCGGACCCGACGCCTTATCACGCCCTAATTCAAACACTGCCAATTTCAGATTTTCCATTGTAAACGAGCTCTCAAGATGAGAGAGGTCCACAGGGGGTTTGAAGGCAAATAATCTCCTAAGATCCACCTGAAAACTAGTCGATCTCTTGCTACCAAAAATCTTATTAAAGTGAGCTGCAAAAGCCTTGCCTAAATCCCGAGGCTTATCCAAAAGGGAACCATCGACCTGTAAGGAGGGAATAAAATTCATGTTCTTACGACCCATTAGCCACCGCATGAAAGAACTTTGAGTTTTCATCACCCTCCTTAAGCCATTGCAATCGAGAACGATGCTTCCAATAGATTTCCTCCTGATTTCTGATTACAGCAAGGTTCTCAAGGATAGTGTGTTCCTGATTCAACTCAGAGGGAGACAATCCCTTAGATTCTTTGATAATGTCCACTTCATCCAGCTCATTCAACAAGGCCAGCTTACGAAGCTTAATCGAACCAAAACTAAATTTTGCACACTCCCTCAATTTTCCCCTAAGCAAGGAAAGCTTTTTACTAATGATGAAGGCCCCACATCCGGAAGGAGAAAAAGCCGACCACCATGACAAACAAGATTATGGAACTCCTCGGACGTGGTCCAAATCAATTCAAATCTAAATGGACGCGGGGTAGACTAGTGCTCGCACCCCTCCCCTCAAGACCAATTGGAACATGATCCGATCTCAATCTAGGAAGACTCTTCTGAACAAGCTTAGGGAACCACACAACCCAAGCATTGTTCACAAGGAAACGATCCAATTTTACTGAAATCGGGACAGCTTGACCATTAGTCCAAGTGAACCTTCTCCCCAATGAGGACGGTTCCCAGAAACCCTGATCCACCATGAAGGAATTTGCACTACAAATGTCATCTACATTAGGCGTACCAGAGACTTTATCATTAAATGCAAAAATTGCATTAAAATCCCCACAAACAATTAAAGGGACATCTGGGGGCGGTCCCACACTCGCCCGCAATTCCTCCCAAAAAGCACTTTTACGGGCCCTCACCACTGGACCATACACCGCGATGCAAATCCAAATCATTAGATACTGCTTAGAAAAAAACTCAATCGTCAAGCTGTGATCCCCCACCTTTAGCACTTTACCGTCCATGATCGAACTATTCCATCCCACAATAATACCCCTAGCTGTTCCCAGAGCAGGAACTAAAGCAAAATGATCCAAGAGACTCCCGCCTATCTCCCACCATAACGCTTGGATAACACAATCTAATTTGGACTCTTGAAGATAGCATACATCAACATAATGCAGATTAAGAAAGTCCTTGACTAGAAAATGCTTAGACTGTTTCCCAAGGCCCCCAACATTCCAAGTAATGATATTCATGAAAAAACATTAGTTCTTCCTGACCTCAGAAGAGGCCGCTACAACGTCCTTAGAAAGGGTGGCACGGGTATTTTCTAAGGAACGAATATGCATGATACAATCATTCACATTACCAGAGAAATCAATACCACAAGCATTGCAATACTGAATAATTTGTGCATCAGACCAATCGGAAATTAGCAGGGGTTTAACATGTGTACCTTCGAGCTCTCCCCGCCTGTTCCCTTCTTTTTAGTCGAAGTGGTAGCTTGGCCACATAACCCGCCTCCTCATTGAACCTAGAAGAAGGTTTCTTATGCCTCTTGCCCTTCCTGGTGCCTTGCAAATTTTCTATAGGTCCCCCCTCTTGATCCGAATGTAAACTTGGCAGCAGAACCCTGAGGTTCCTTTCGAACTCCGAGAACGAATCAACCTATTCCACATCAATCTCCTGAGAATCCTTGACCAAGGAATGTTCACCTGGACTGTCGGGACTCCTGCCCCCTTCTGAAAGATTGTCTCCGTCAGCAGATAATGGAACACTATCTGGAATCATAGCCCAGGTACCCCCCAAAAATTGCCATTTGAAACCAATAGGAGGCTTCAAGGGCGGCAGAGAATTCTTGTTGAGATAAATATCAGTTGAAAGAGCCAAATTCTCCTTCTTGGGTTCAACAGGATCGGGCCCCAGACACACAACATCATCCATCTTGACTATGGGCTCAGCCCTCGGCCCGATTGCCCTAAGCCCAAAACAGCCCACCTCACAGTCCAAGACCGGATCAAACTGGTTATCAGGGTGTACCGAACCCAACTTACCCAGGCTCAAATCCGAGCCCACCCCATTATGCGAGACCAAAGGGTCTACAAATGTCCCGAGATTAGCCGCCAACTTAATCAACGGAACCTTGGATGAATCAATCACCAATGGAACATCCTCAATTTGCTTCCGGATTACCCGCAGTCACGACCACGTGGGTATCAGCTCCCACTCTCCCGACAACCTCGGATGTCAGCATTTCCACCACTGTCATCGCGCCACGTGTCAAAATCTTCAACCCCGGTGAAGAAGCAGTCCTCCGCTCGACACGTTGCCATCTAGAGCCGTGCGTCGTCCGAGTGACCATACCCTGATGGCGACCTTGCTCGGAAGACCGAGACTCCAAAGATCCCGCAGTTCTCTTCCTAATCTCTGGATGACCATCGGTCCAAGGAGGTCGTCGGTCGGGGGAGCATCGCTCAACCACCGTAACAGGATCAACCGCGCAAAAACTCATCCCCACTTCGGGGGAGTAACGCTCAACCTCCGAGTTACAGTTATCTCCCTTGTTATCATTACGCCCGATCCTTGGTACATCACCCTTAGCCTTATGTTTGCCCTTCTCATCTAACGTGATAGAGTGAGTATACCGGCCTCCCGACGACCTCTGCAACTCAGCCACCTCGTCCACAATAGGTAAGACGTAACGTCCCAAGTCCCTGCGAAACTTTGGGAAAGCACCTTTGTCCGTCGTGATGAGAACCTGGTACTTCCTCATACCCAGGCTGAAGTCCACCTCCATAGGTAACATAGCTCTCCTCGGGCGCCGGATCAATGCAGTAATAAACTTCTTATGAGGGACCGTCGCCTGGGAAAGAATAACGAGCTCTCCTACCGGCCTTAGGACCTCCACAATCACCTCCCAGCACCATGCATGTAAAGGTAAATTCCAGATCATAACCCAATGACCATCCCCGGCCGCACGTCCATCAGCCCCCAGCTCCGCCGACCACGGTGCGACCTTGAGAGAGCAAGGTCCGTCTTTGGTATCCACCTTGAACGTACTCATCTTATAGATCTCCTTCACCTCTTCCCTTTTCGCCAACAGAACTAGGAAAGTGCATTCATTCATCGGCATGATCGGGGCCGACCAATTTGCAATTAAGGACCAACGGTGCAATCTCTAACACACTAGACTCATTGACAAACCCCTCCACCACGGATAACACAGCCAATTTAGCTAAGTCATCACGAACTTACTCAATCTCCGGAGAAAGAGAGAGGGAGATTGAAGCCTTATGACTCCGCTGGGTGACCACAAACGGCTGAGAAGCAATGTTGTTCTGGTTGTTGCTGGGTCGCTCCACAGCTCGAGCAATCTCCTTGACTTGCACCTCCGAGATTTTAGATCGAACGTGGATCTGTTTCTTGTGCAGGCTACGCCGAGGAATCATCGGGCATCTAGCTGCCATGTGGCCTACACACGCATAGCGCAGGCAGACGACTTGATGTCGACAATCCGCCGTCTTATGGGAGGCTCTGAAGCACCGTCCGCATGTAGCCTCCGTCGGCAAGCGAGGCCGTTTAGAACCCGCTAGCGATCCACTACCCTTCTTACCCTCCGAAGAAGCCCCCATCACGCTCCTATTGCTCTTTGCCTTCGAATCCTCCGATGAAAGGGAGCTCACCGCGTGGGCATACAACCTTTCCTGTGCACGAGTTTCCTCTCCCTTCGTCTCCCTTGGATGTCGTTGCGTCCCAGACCTCTCACTGACCTTCTCGACAGAAACCTTACCTTTCTCCACCTCCCCTCATCCATCACCGGCGCCGCTCCACAGGTCCCTCAAGAGATTGCCCATCCTTTCTCGTTTCTTATTTTTTCGTTAATTTTTTATTGTATCATATTCTTTTTATTTTAATTTATTATGATTTATTCACTTAAAAAAATTCAATTGTATTTAAAAAAATTGAATTTATGATCTTCTGCATAAAAAAAAAAATACTCATTTTATCTGTTCTTTTTTTTATATATATACTTATATTTCTCCTTGAAGAAAATTTTCAAAATATTTAATTATATCTAATCAAACCACTTCATTGTCATAATACATGGTGCATAATATATAACTTATTCCTTCAAACTCAACCATATCCACCTTCCTCCACTAATAATAATAATTATTATTATTACAATAATCACTTCTTCAACTCAGTCACTTGACCACCATGAGCCCATGCATACAGCTCAGGAGCCATGGCAGAAGGCACACCAACTCCATACAAGTTAGGCATCTCAATGCGGTGGTGATGATGATGATGATGATGATGCATGCCACTTCCAGCAATAGTACTCTCATGCTCCTCCAATGGAAGACGATCAAATCCAGTAGTCATGAAAGATGCCGCCATGACCACCGTTGGGCTCGCCGCAACCAGTGGTCCTACTACGCTGCCACCAAACACCTGCCCCTGAGAACCACCCAAGAAAACCGTCAACCCTGTGCCAGACGTCGGTGCCGGTGGAGGAAAAAAGGATCCTAGCAATGATAAGATCTCAAAACGCCCATGCAGTGTGATGGTGGCTCCCGGAGCCGGCCCTGGCTGTCTCAGTGTCACGTTCATCACGCATCCACTTCCCCGGAGAACACACACTCCACGTTGACGTCTTCTCGCAAACCCGGCAATGCAGTCAGTGATGTCACAGCCAGGACTCACCTATGTGTTAAGCATTGTTAGTACGTAAGTGTTGATCAATGTTGATTGAGTTAATTTATTATCAATAGTTTTACCTCCATGGCATGAGCACGTAGGACGTTGGGGCTGTCGCGAGTGATGATTATCGGCGGCTTAGGCTTGTTCTTGGACCCTGCTGGCCGGCCTCTAGGACGGCGAACAGGTGTGGGTATCATAGGAAGTACTAACATTGATGATTTAGTGTCATCAGTGCAGTCCGGTTGATGTTCATGGTCGTCGTTGCAGTTGGTGGTGGCTGGTTTTTCTCCGGGGAGATCAGGACCTGCCATTCATGTGTTTCAGGGTTGGAGTAATTGAGTGAATCCATGTGTTTATTTTTATAAGTAGGGATGAACTAGCTAGGAGTGCATGAAATGTTATTAAGAAATTAAAAGAGATTTAGGATGTGGGTAAGTAGTGAAACCAACCTTCTCAGTTCTGCCTAACACTCAACAAACTCATTCTACCATGTTTAATTGCCTTCCCCAACAGATATTCTCTTTGCTCAATTTTAAATTCATGTGTTTTATTAGTGGTCTCTCTTCCACGTGTATTTTCTAGTATGTTTAATTTCAAAGAGTACATCTCATACTCAATGTACCAGTAAGCTTTCCTTTTCTCTTCTGAACTAGTTTATAATTACAAATGAAGAAGACTTTTCATCAGTTTTGGTTGGAAGTCTGCCGTAGTGGACCTTCTGGAAGAACTAGTCTTTCATTATATGTGTAAGCTTGTCAATGGATTGGTGTGTGCAGGCAAGCAAGCATGCCTTGGAAAAACTGCAAACTAAGTTTTGGTCTCTTACAACACCTGTCTTGAATTATTAATTGTTGGGGAATTTTATAATGTGGTTTGATTTGATATTGTACGTTATGAATCACATTCTCTTATAGTCCAACTAATCATGGAATCCAAAATGTCGTTCATAGGATTAATTTGTTATATGTGTTTGATGTTTTGGGTCAAGTCTTTCCAACAAATTGGAAAATGTTGCACGTCAATTCCATTCAATTTCACTGAAACTTTGCCTGCATTTATAACTTAATTGACTTGGGTCATTTTGGTCAAAGGAGACTCCAAGATTGACCACGTTCTCCAAGAAAATTAAGCATCTTCATTACATCTTATACATAATCTAATTCAACAGCAGTAAATCATCCATCAATGAAAACAGTGAATATAATAATAACTTAAACATTACTATTAAACTGTCTCTTTAATAGCAACACTTAGCCAATCACAACCGCAACCCCTCTTTAAATATATATATATATATATATATATATATATAACAAAAACCACCTAACTTGTTGCAAACCTGGTTTAAGACCTGATAAAGGATATCAAGTCTGATCGAAGGACACCTAATTAAGAGAGTCCATGGGCATATATGTGGGGGGCAACCTCACCCTATCAAACCAGTCTTTTTGGGTTGTGGGTCTCCCACTGTGTGCATCATAACTACTTGTTTCAAATGTAAGATATGGTTTCAAACACTATTTATATACATGTTTGTGTTTGTCTTTTTCATTCTCTAGGAACTTTTGCAGTTAACAAATTCTCTCTCGATATATATATATATATATATATGGAAAATAGTAATCTAGGGATGTCGTTTTACTTATAGCGGTTAGATTATTATCAAATGGCTATTTATTTACATAAATATTGTATATTTTTTACTATTCATGATTACTATACAATATTATAGAACATGTTTTGCACTGTTTATAATGATCACAGTTTTCAAATTAATATTCAGAGGTTATTGTGGATATTTTTAGACTTCAAATTTAGAGATGTTCTTAAAATATCAGTTATAAATATATATCAGTTATAAATATATATCTCTTCATATTTCTTTCTTTTTTGTCTCATGAAAAAAAAATAATTAATTTAAACATGAATACTCATGAAAAAGGTCATTGTACTTTTATATTAAAAAAATCTCACAAAAATTAAAAAATTAAATTAAATTAGAACTCCTTCCTCTACGCGAGACTTGTCACCATTCCCGGGCTTCTCGAGTAACCTGATCAACTTTCCCCGGTCCCACCTGGAAGAAGTCAGCCGACTGGACGTGGCAGCACGTGATTCGATGTCACATTCGGTCAAACTCACTCGTGCCCCACTTGTGGGTCCAGTCAACGCCGTCGACGGAGTTCTCTCTCGCGCAACCCGGCGGCTCAATCGGAGCCGGTGATCACTGTTTGACTCCATCGCCCTCGCCCGAAACCCTACGGAACTCCATCCAATAACAGACCTCCACGTGTCCACATGACGCACTGAATGGCGTCACTCCTTCTCTGAGTCTTCTTATTCCCCCCTCAACGTCTCTCGTTGGAAAAAAAAAGAACTCCAGAGACTTAAAAAGAAGATGAACATGAACTCCATTAATGGCCACCAAGAGATGGACTTCTTCTCTGAAGACAAGAAGAACAACAAGGGCATGAGAAATGAAGAATTGGATCTCAAAACAACTCCATGGCTTGGCATCAAGAAAGAAGATCTCACCATGAGTGTATGTATCATTATCATTATTATATATTATATATTATTAATTTGTTTATTTTGAAGATGTTTTATGTATTGATGCTGTAGTAGTACTGTTACTGTTTGTTTTTAGACTGGATTTCAACTGATGAATATCAAAATGAATGATCATTCTACAGTGGATAATGAGGATAGATCACATGAGGTTTGTTTCTTTTTTTTTTCTCTTTTTTTAAAAAAATTATTAAATTAATTGTATATACGATGTGTGTTCTTGTTTTTCATGTGTTCTATTTTTGTTTCAGTTGGAAGCCATGCAAGCAGAGCTTGGAAGGATGGATGAAGAGAACAAGAGATTGAGGGTGTTGTTGAGTCAAGTGACAAACAATTATAACACTCTCCAAGCTCATCTTCTTGCAGTGATGAAACAGAGAGATCAAAGTGGCCATGAGGTTGTGCAAAGGCAATTCATAGATCTCGGTCCGACAGTGAACACGGTGGTGGTCGATACCGATGAGCCTTCGCATTCTTCGACAGCCGGGGGAAGCCAAGAGATATCCACATCACCATCTAACAACATTGAAGTAGGCTCTCTTGGTACTGAAGAGAAAGAGAAGCTATCTCCCAATAAGAACAATGACCAAGCTTCTCAAGAGGCCACAATGAGGAAAGCTCGTGTTTCAGTTAGGGCTAGATCAGAAGCTCCAATGGTACATATATATATATATATATACATATATATTCAAACTTAATAACAAGAACACTAGTATGTTAATTAATAAATATACATTTATTTTTAGATCACAGATGGATGCCAATGGAGAAAATATGGACAGAAGATGGCAAAAGGAAACCCATGTCCTCGTGCATACTATAGATGTACCATGGCAACTGGTTGTCCAGTTCGCAAACAAGTATGTAATGCATATAAATAAAAACATATAGATTCTTAATTTTTATAAATTAATTTCAATGATCATATATATATATAATATATATAGGTTCAAAGATGTGCTGATGATCGGAGCATCTTGATAACAACATATGAAGGAACACACAACCATCCACTGCCACCGGCAGCCGCGGCGATGGCATCGACGACCTCTGCTGCAGCGTCGATGCTTCTTTCCGGCTCGATGTCAAGCACTGATGGATTAATGAATGCTAACTTCTTAGCAAGAACTATACTCCCCTCCACCTCAAGCATGGCTACCATTTCAGCTTCAGCTCCGTTTCCTACTGTTACATTAGACCTCACTCATTCCTCTTCCTCCAATCAGTTGCAGCTTAACAGATCTCCGGCAACTGCACCGTCGTCTTTACCGAACATATTCGGGCAACCAGTAGTACACAATCAATCAAAATTTACAGGGCTTCAGATGTCGCCGGAGACTCATCGGCCGTCCACATTGACTGACACTGTAAGTGCTGCCACTGCTGCTATTACCGCTGATCCCAACTTCAGCGCCGCCCTCGCCGCCGCCATCACCTCCATCCTTGGTGGTTCTCATCCAACAACCAACGCTACCAGTAGTTGAAATTTTATTCGCTCTCAACTTTGATTTCTAGTCTCATTATTCATTTTTGTTCAAATGAGAAGAATTAATTAATCATGTGTCAAGACATATATATATATATATATATATATAATATAGCTATTATTTTGGTATGTAAACTCTTTTAATTTCTAGATGAATATGAATAATACATGAGGGAATTACGAGATTGATTTTATTTGATGTTGTAATTTGTAAGCACTGTAAATGAGAGCCAAGGAAAACGTCCATGCATATGTGAAGAAGAAGAAGAAAGGTACAATTTGTCTGTCCTTGCAAGTGATGACTTTTATGGCATCAAACCAGATTTTTTTTTTTTGGGTCCTTCTTTATTTGACTTATCCTTTATGTAAAATTAATAAATATATATATATATATATAATATATATAGTTGTTGATCATAATCCCATATTGTCTGATGAGATTGTTGGTCTTCTTTGTGGTTGTTGATTTGTTAATGAAGTTTGATGATGAAAGACTGATGTTAATTATCCAACAAATTGGCATAAAGAGACCTTGGAAATATATGACTGGCAATTGCCATGGCATTTAATATCATGAATTGATGGGAGAAATTATAGCAATTTATTGGTGAATAGACTCCTGTGATTTTGAAAAGAGGCTGAACTTGAAGAATCAAATGGGGGAGGATAAGACTAATGACTTGGACTCCATGACGGGGTCAATGTTCATCATGCCTTAAATATGCAATTTGTAGACAAAATAAAAAAGACTAATTGGAGAGTTTACATATTAACATTAATTAGAGTCTTCAAAGTTTTTTTTTTAAAAAAAAATAAATAAATAAACCACACGCACTCACAACCAAACAAACAAAGGAGAAAAACTGAACCGGCTAATGTAGAGTCCTCAAAGTTAATCACCCTTAACAGATTACATATATATATATATATACACACACAAAATTATATTTACACTCAATTAACAATCATTAAAGCTTATAGAAAACATTTTTATTTATTTATTTATGTTAATAAAAGCCTATAAACTACATAAAGAGATATATAAGTTAAAATGGGTAGCCCTTAAATTTTTGGTTATTATTTTGTTTGTTTTTAAAAGTATAAAAATATTTAATTTTTGGCATCAAATGCAATGTCAGCAAATCGGTGTCACCGCAGTAAGATGGCGGCGATTTCACGGGAAGTCCATATACAAATGAATGTAGTAGATGTGTAACTAATATGCATCCATTTGTAGTGTTACTTATGCTTGAAAACAAGAATAAACTAAAGGAACACATCATCATGCATGCCTCATTCCACCAATATATCTATCCATAACTCTGTATTGTATTTCTCCTTCATATTGTAACTCTATAGTTTTCAAGTTCATCAAGCATGACTTCCAAAGCCAACTGGAGTCTACAAGCAGATGAGAACTCACTGTTACTCTTCTTCTTCATCTTCTTCTTTGTGGTAGTTTTCACTGGTCTCTGTGTCACAGCATTACTTAGAAAAAAGAACATGAAGAACTCAACCTTAGTTAACAATGACAATGAAGAAGAAGAAGAAGATGATGATGATGATGAAGAAGAAGAAGAAGAAGAAGAAGAAGGTTCAGGTTGGGAGAGGACCAGGAAGATGTTGGCAAGGACACTAAGGTGGAGTGAAGCTACAAGGTGGCAGAATGAATGGGCAGCAATGGCAGAGATGAGATGCAATAGTAGAAGAGATGAACATAGAAATGCAATGGCATCACCTTTGTGGAAAAGAAGGATACTGATGGGGGAAAAGTGTGAGTTACCGAGGTTTAGTGGTGTAATTCTATATGATGAGCATGGATTTCCCCTGCGTGACAGTCCCCGGGAAGAGATTGATCAGCATAGTTATTATCGGGTTAGTAAGACAGTTGATCTTTGAGTATTCTATTGGCTTCTAATTGTTTCATGTTTGCTATTTGCAGGATGAACCTGTGAAGGTCCTGACTACACTCAAGGACCTGCTCTAGTTTTCAGTAATCCAGAAAAGAAAAACAGAACCGGGAATGCACATAATTTTGAAGCATATGACAAGGAATGAGAGACCAATATCACTGCAGTTTTAATCTGGATGTCTGAATTTGAGATTTTCTAATATCAATCATATGGCTTTGATTGTAATCTTTGATAAAGTAATACACTGTTCTTTTCTGGTTTACTTTATATGCATACAGAAATCATGACATTTAGATCAGTTTATCACATTAAGCTCATATAAGAGTCATGGAATGTCGATAAAATGAGCATTAAGATAGAAGAAATTCAGTTTAAGCAAGGATATTTGATAAGAAGCATTTTGCCTACAAACGTGATAACTTACATGATATCAACAAGATCAATGAATCAGCCGAGCACAATTTCACAAAGATGTTTTCACTCACCAAGAAAACAGATAAACAACAGGAACATAAATAAATGACCTTTTCATTGTCAACATCATCAATTGGAAACTAGCAGTGGAAGTCTAGAAATGTCACTTGATCTCCGGCTGTAGTAGGCATATAGCAACAATTGCACCAGACCGAGCACTGCTCCAACGCCATTTGGCAACTAAAATTCACATTCAGATGAAGCTTTAATCAATTTCATGACAATGAGTCATCCAGTTTCCCAAGTTGAAGCAAGAATACAGGGATGAAAGCACTTACATATATGAAGAAGTCGTGTAGGAGCATCCCATATGTAAAGAATGAAATGCTCATCAAGAAGGTTGCAAGTGATAAATAAAAAGGCATGAACTCCACACTTTTCGTCCGAATAACCAATTTCTGATGTAGAAAGGTAATTTATGTTATGTTAAAATCAAATGGTTGTCACTTGTTGTATTGAAAGCCGAACAGAGATTAAACTAGGCACTTACAATTATGAATAACGGGGAAGCACACATGGAGATCAGAGAAGCAATACTCAGATATCCAACAAAGTTCTGCCTTTCAGGTCCACGGAAAAACTCAAGACTGACATAAATGATCAGTGCAAAGATGCAGAAAACTGCTAACAGCAACCCAACCATCTTGAACTGAAAACAAAATCACAAGAAATAAGACAATGATGATATGAGTTATCCAAAACAAAGAACTTGAATTATACATGTGCACACCCTCTTTGAATTCTCTGAAAACACAATGAAGGTTGTCGAATAGGATAAGTGAAATAAAGCCCCGACTGAATTAACTGTCACAACCAAGATAACACCTTGTGATACCCAAGGAAGTCCATACCATAACACAATGAGGCAATTCAAGAGAGAATACACATACGGCAGCCCTGAAAATTGCTCAGTTGATTTGTTCTGACAAATTCTTCGAAAAAGTTGGCCTAAGAGAAAGCAGACACAAGAGTCACAAGCTACATTGCAGTGAAAGAGAAACAAACATGAGGGATATGGGAATGTTTTACGCACAATGGCGAGACAAAGAGCACAAACGCAAACAAATTACCTGCACAAAAAGAAAAAGCCACATCATATTATAAAATCAGCGTGGATCCTTCTTGTACAACCATGAAGAAGCTGATGTGGTTAGTTTCAACAAGGATTCAAGAAACTAATGCACAAATCAGAATGTTTTAAAACATACAAAAATACAGAGGACAAATCAAACAGTTTATCTTCATACTCAAAGAAAACAGTAGCTAATTACCATCATAGTGCTCTTGTAACTATATATGGTATGAACCAAAATGATTAAATCCAGCAAGAACCAAAGAATCTAATGTACAAATCAAAATGTTTTACACACAATGGTCAGAAAAACAGCTAATAATCAAATAGGTCTCCCGTACATACAGAGAAAGCAAGACCACACAACCATCACAACATGTATAGGGCACTCAAAAATCACTAGATATCAATGTTTAACATCAGAAAAACAATTCTAGTTAGTATGAAGTATGAAAAACCACTTAATGTACTTAATTCCAGCTAAAATTTAAAAACCAGCGCATAATTCTGGTCCAATGAAAAGATCACAAAATCAAACAGGCTGCCTGCATACACAAACAACAATACCATTTCAACCATCATGGTGCTCATAGACACTCCCAGATCAATAAAGATCCCTCTTTTGCATCAGAAATCAGTAACTTTACTTAGCATGAAGTATGAAAAACCAGCTAGTGTGCTCACTTCCAGCAAAAATTTCTAAAAACCAGTGATAAGAGATAGAGAAAAGAGATTACCAGCTACTCCAACAGCATATGTCAAGGTCTCATACAATGACAAGCTAGAATCCCCCATTCTTCTCCCCCTTCTCTCACACTCACACACACACACACACACACACACACACACAAGAGCTAGAAGAAGAAGATGATGAAAAAAAATTATAAAAGAAAAGTACAGTGAGATATACCATCATATATGGCACGTGTTTGAAAGGAATGGATACCAGCAAATCAGGGCCTAGAATGCCAACGTGGCATATTAAGTATTCACGTGGCGTTGTCATTCCATGTTTGTTTTGGAAGTAGGTCTAGGATCGCAATAATACCTAAATGTGACCTGACGCGATCCGATCCGGCCTTGACAGATAAAATCAGATTTGGATCGGTTTCGGATTGAATTTGGGTAAAACCTGATTTTGTATGAAATGAGTGCAGGGTATGAGAATTTTAATACCTGACCCGTACCCAAACCTGTACCCGACCCAAAATTAAAATTATTAAAATATTTATATAAAATATATATACTAATATTTTCTACACCTTAACAATTTAAGGTTTTTTATTTGTCCTCTTTGTTTAGTCTTGTAATTTTATAATTATTTTATTTTATAAAAAAATTATAACCACTTTTAAGTTGTTTTTTTTATAAAAAATAATATATTTTATATTAATTTTTTTAATATGGGGGCGGGGCAGGGCGGGGGCGGGTATACCCGCGGGTACCCAATTACCTGTCGGGTGCTGGTGTGGGTTGGGGTTTTTAAAATCTGTCGGGTTCGGATATGGTAAAACACGGACCCGACCCGACCCGACCCGTTGCCATCCCTAAGTAGGTCTAGGATTTCACAATTAATTTTTGAGGAGCATGTGTTGAGAAAATAAAAAATATTTATTTTATTTTATTTTTTTTAATAAAATAGATAAATCACAATGCATTAATAAAAAGAGCTTGTATGAAAACAGAAAAAACAACAACAAAAGCGACCTAAAAAACTACAAATGACCGAGAAGTCTTTCAGGAGTGGAACAAAGAGAAAGACAAAACAAAACATCACTAGAAGTAAAAGCCGACGGAGCAAGCAGCAAGAAAACCCAAGACGGACACAACTAAAGAAGTCCGACAACAGCCATAAGATGGACCTCAAATAAACAAATTAAGGGAAATTAGTTAATTATATTATCAAAACTATCATCAAGGTTACACTACTCCTGCGTGGAAAGCCCTGAGAAACTGAATACAACATCTGGCGCCAAGATCCTTGAGTCAAGGGGATTCAAACGTTAGTTTTTGTTTTTGTATTTGGTGTTGCTCTCTGGTAACAAGTGATGCAGTCGATGCGGTTCAAGATTAAAAAATTTTAATTTTTTAAAACATAATATATATAATCATCTGATTAAATCTCTTAAGATAAAGAAAAAAATATTCAACAAAATCATCATAATTAAATTTTTTTTTTTTTTGGAAAAAGTGGATAAATCACATTCATTAAAACATCATAATAAATTATCCCGGGTTAAACAGTGATAGTGATAATGTTATCTCAAAAAATAGGAACGTGTAGGGCCTTTCTGCTTGTCCTTGTAATCAAAGCTTGTGTTTTTTTTATTTGTATTTTAAACTTTTAATTCCCTGTTCTTCCGTCTTCTATTATTAATCAATTAATTATTTATTTATTTTTAATATATATATATATATATATATGCCAGTTGTTAAGTGGGGGTGCATGAATTAATTGCTAATTATGTTAGGTTAGTGGCGTGACTTCCATGCAATAAGAAAAATCTTTGTTTCTCTTTCATTTTGGTTTGGCAAGGACCACCAGAGTCCTCTTTGAAAAAAAAAATTTATTCTCGAAAAATAAATAATAAATTTGGAGAGTGTATCAACTTTGTAACTTATTTTGGAGAACATTTCAAAATTTTCACGTTCTCACTGTTGTTAATTAAACTCACATTTGTACACTTATGTATTGATAGAATTGGATGTGTCTATATGTATATATTATTACTGTTGATAAATCAGTTGAAATATTATTACTGTTGATAAAGAATTAAGTTAAACTGTTATGAGAGAAAGTTAGCCTTCCCTGCTTGGGCAGATCTGTGTCTCCAGGAGGATGACTTAGCCCGTCATGTTTCCTCTCTACTTAGTTTTTTCTGTATATTCTTTATTGTTCCCTTATCCTTGGTGAGATTTTTGTCTCTTTTCAGTTGTTTCATTTTTATTTTTTTTCAGCGTTTGTCATGTTTTTTTGTTTTTTTATTTCAATAAAGCTGTGATTCATCCATATTTATATATAAAAAAAAATTGATCTCTTAATCTCTCACTCTAAAAGGAAGACACTAACCATCTTTCCTTTTATTACAAAGATGATCTGCTTTCAAATTTTAACTCTTAACAATTTATTCAGATTCACAAAACAAATCACATACATACATAGTAACTTAATTAAATCACAACTAAAGTCTAAACAACTAGAGCAAACGCCAATCAACGCACTCAATTAATAATCTTGTTTTAATTAAACCTTTGCTGATGCCCCATGTATGGCAAGAATGTAGAAGAGTTGAGTAGCTGAAAGAATGATAGTGAAAGCCTCCATTGTCCTCTATTCAAAATCAAAAAAGATTTTCACTTAAAACTCCAAATATAAACCAAGTAATTATATATCAAACTAAAACTTTTACAAACTCACCAAACGTGCATTTCTCCTCTCTATGGCAATCTCCTTGCAAGCCAGTCTGCACTCACATCAATAATTCAATATAATAAAGATATATAATAATATTAACATGAACTTAATTTGTTGATATTTTTAATAAATTTATAGATTTTAGTTTACCCCATTGCAAGTAGTGTGAGACTCCATGCAGTAATAGCTGAAGATGCAGCAGATGCTAAACTGTTATTGTTCCAACTACTAATATGGTTGATTCCGGTGAGCATCGAGGCAGCACCGACAACGGCAGCGATCAATGAAAACAATACGAAAAATCCAGTGGCAGCATTGCCGATCGGGAAGAATATCGGTGTGAAATAAGCAGGAAGCTTTAGATCTTCACCTGTATGTATTTCACAAGTTATATATATATATATATATATAATTCACACCAACATTTAGTTAATTAATTAAAATGATATGATGTAAGTGATATTAATAGTCAAGTAGGAAAACAGACCTATAATGAAAGCTCTATCAAGGGCAATATTAAGAGCCCATCCTCCAATGGCTGCAAGAATGATGTACATACAGAGGTTGAGAAAGAGGAGAAGGGCAGCAATGTGTTTGAGTTGCTCATTGGCCATTGTTGCAAAAATGAACGGTGAGTGAGGGGTATGTGTGTGTGTGTGTTTATATAGAGATTAGTGAAGAAGGTTTTGTTCCTTTCTTGAGTAGCCTAGCCTTGAAGGGATAACCTCAAATTTAAGAAAAGAAGATACTTATATAACTTTGTTATTGGCTTCATTACTAAACTTTTGGCAAAGAATCAGTAAGTACTTTTTTATGTTCTTTCTTTTTAAAGATGCTTTGGGATTAGTGTGTGCATTTTGATGAATTATATTAATCAGATTTAAAAGGTGTTGGAGGAGTTGTTTGGACAGTTGGGAAGAGGCTTTCTTTTGTTGAAGGGCAGGTAGATGTGGAGCGCTTATTATGTATGAGATAATGATATTTGGATCTGACTTTCTTCTTTAATGTAATGCATTCTGTTACAGTGTTTATTTTTTTTTTTATTTATTTTTTTATTTTTTTAAAAAATGGATAAATCACGCTGAAACGATTATAAAATATCCACTAGCTGTGAATAAAACCCTGAAATACAACACTGAAGTACAAAAAATACAAGTCGGTGATAGGAATCTATCACCTGGAGATCAGAAAAATGAAGTTACTGTATTTATTGTAATTTTATTTTTTATGAGGAACTGGATTATTTTTTATTTTTATTTTTTAAAAAAGGAACTGGATTATTGAATTATTTTTAAGTTCAATATTTAATAAAAAGTTTAAAAATACGGAAAAAAGGGAGCTTTCTATATGCACTCTGTTTAAATGCCTAGTATCCATTGGCTCTCGCCCAAGGATTTATTTTTTTTATTTTACTTTTTTGTTTTTGGGGTACTCTATTGATTTGCGTTTTTGTTTGCTTTAATTTTTTTTTTCAAGATCTTTGTTATTAACCCAATTTAACTTTATTTATTTATTTATTTTAAAAATAAATAAATAAATCATATATATATTAAAAGAAAACATTAAAAAAATAGAGAAAAATATTAAAAAAATACAAGGATGCATAGGACTATAGGAGAGGTGAGCAATAACAATTTAAGTGTTTGAAAGACTCATAAAAAATTAATAACAGACACAACTCTAAAGAACAAATTATGGTTTATCCACATTAAAAAGTGATCATCAAGGAGAGGATCAGGCAAAGTCTTTTTTTATTGGCATTGACAAAAAGGGCACCAGAAAATTAGCATAACCCCAATGTTGACTGTGCTAACCAAGTTCTCCAATTTAATCTATTTTTATTTATTTAGGTTTATTCAATATTGTTTAAAAAAATTCATAAAAAAAAATCATGCATCATTTAACATTTTTTTTAAAAAAATTATAACAAAACAAAATTAAGCCATTATTGCCTAAATAAGTTTTAAATAATTAACAAATAATAATAATAAAAAAAAAGAAGCAAAACAAAAGGGCAGTGGAACGTGTTGGCTATTCCGGCCATCGGAGCCGTGTCTCGAGATCACAACTCGCGCTCCCTTGAAATTTATCTCCATTTCCTCCATACCAACTCTTCTTCTCGGCAAATCATCGAACACCTTGTGCTCCACTACGAGATCCCTCTTCTCCGCTTCTCCTTTCCATCTCTTCCATCTTTTCCGAGAGTCCCAGGATGATTCAGCTCTTGTTCACGGTACTGGCGGCTGAGGTGGCGCTGGTTTTGGTGCTGCTCTTCAAGACGCCGCTCCGGAAGCTTGCGATCATGGCCTTGGACCGGCTCAAGCGGGGACGAGGCCCCGTCATGGTGAAGACCGTGGCTGGTACCGTCGTCATCGTGTTTGCATCCAGCGTCTATAGCATGGCCAAGATCCAGAACCGATCTACCGAGATCGGCTCCCTCACCCCCACCGATCAAGTCCTTATGAGCCGCCACCTCCTCGAGGCCTCTCTAATGGGTAATCAATCTCTCTTTCTCGCCTTAATTCTGCTCTTACCATGCTTGGATTGATTAAAATCTCTGAATTTTGATAAAATTTGCAATCTTTATTGTTATCTACCATGAATTAATTGGTTTTTCCATTTACTAGCAAAATGAAATTCTAACCTGTTGAATTTATAAGTGTTTATGATTATGATTTTCTTGGCTATTAATGTTCATTCATGCTCATTCGCAAAATTTGTTGTCTGTGCAGTTGATTTTGATCAATTTGGTGCTTTGTTGTTAGATTGGATAATTTTGCTTTGCAGTGTGTTCACAATCATGAATTGTTATTTATATTTATGCATCATTCTCTTTATAAGATGTTTGTGTATGAATGATTCTTTAGTTTAAATTTTTCGGTATATTTATTATTTTGGAAATTGTTATGTGGAATCTATGTTTAGTTGCTTGATAAGTCAATTTTGGTAGGGATTGGACTGTTAAAAGATCTCTCTTGAACACGAGACTCCATTGGAAAAATTCACATTTCAAACTATATAAAATAGTGGAGTTGGTGATCAATTGAGTGAGAATTTACTCTTGCTTAATGATAAATGTCATGATCTTCCAAGTAGAAGTTGAGATGGATGCGTTTACTCAAACATGTTAATTGTATGGTGATACCTACATTGATGGTTTATCTGAACCTTTAAAATTGAGAATCTCTCCTAGTGGAAAGGTTTAGTGCTTGGTAAGACATGACCATATCTGATAGCACCAAGCTACTTTTCCAAAAGCCAAAAGGAATCAGGTTGGGTACCAAGGGCCATGGGATCATTTGTGGTGGAACTGAATATCAAGGGCCATGTCCAAGTTGAAAAGTAAGTAGAAGGTCCGACCAGTGCTGGATTAACAGCACAAAATAAGATGATAACACTTCCTATGGTACTTGAGCCAAAAGAAATTGTAGCTCGTTAGGATCACACCATTAAATCAACTGAACTAAGGGGCTGAACCTTGAGGTTTATTTTCTGTTTAGTGTAAAGACTTGCTTTATCCAGACTCTCCAATGATCTTGACTTAGTTTGTGGTTTGGTATTTCTTTTTTTTAGCCAAGCCACCACCATGTGGCATGAGTAGTATCTTCATGTGTGAGCTCTTCCCCTGCCTCCATTGTTAATATGAAAATCTCTGTTCTAATCAAACACAACAGTTTTTCGTTAGGACTCAAAGGGGTGTGTGCATTGTCAAGTTGGTAAATGCAACAGAGGAAAGTTAGCATCAGATGATTCTGTCAAATTTTTAAGATATTTCAAAGTGAGCTTTTTTACAGTTCCATTATAGTCATTGTAACTATCTTATGCATTAAAATGTTGCATATCAGGTTACCCTGCTGATTCAAATTGCATATCTTCTGTAACTTCATTGTAATTATCCTATAGTTTTTGTGATACATTATTTTTACCTAGGATAGATATTTGATGTATGATTTCCATATAGCTAGTGGTTCAGTGCACAATGGCATGACAAGATGCCGGCTTGAACTGCTAGAGTATTATTTCTATTTGCAGGTATTATCTGAATTATCTGTGGCTTTGATTTATTTCTTGTTCTTTTATTTTACTATCTCACCCTTGGAACTGATGGCATAAATACTCATTATGAACATGATGCAAGTTTCACCCATGTTTTGCAGGATATTCTCTTTTCCTTGTTCTTATAATTGACCGATTACACCATTACATCAGAGAACTCCGGACATCAAGAAAGACTATGGAGGCTGCGATGAAACAAAACCGAGCATTAGAAGAAGCAAAGAATGGAAGTTCAGAGGATATCAAAGCCAAGGAGAAAGAAGTATCAGATTTAACTGCAAAAATCAAACAGTTAGAAATGGACTCAGAGGAAAGATTGAAAGAAGCAAAGGCGGCCGAAGCCAATGCCTTTGCTCTTAAAAGACAGTCTGAGAGTTTCCTTCTCGAATATGACCGGATGCTGGAAGAAAACCAGAACCTTCGGAACCAGTTGCAGTCAATCGATCTTATGTTGTCACATAGTGATAACAAGAAGAACAGTTAATACTCGATTCCGAAATGCACACCTCCAATCTTCTACCTGTTCAGATCATCCTTCTTCAGTTTCAAATAGATGTAACTTTTTGATTCTCAAATTTTACTGTGGCATATCTTGCAAAACATCATATGACTTAATTGGTTATCCTTTACAGGTAAATAATAGTGGCTTGTTAGATAATTCCAATGGAGTAAGTCTTCTTGTATTATTTTCTGTTTGTACTTTGGTATTAGGATCATTAAATTCTTGCCAGGATTTTTTGACATGAGTATTGAAATATTCTGGTCTGGAAGAAAGAGAGCACCAAATTCATTGAATCTGATACACATGGTTTGATAATTCCAAGTCATGGTCAATACATACTAGATGTAATTAGAAAATGAAAAGATAAGGTTGACATGTTAACTGTTTGTTGGTCAACATGCTTCTTTTTTCACAAATGTAAATGCGAAAAAGAAGAGGTCAAAACCCAAAAGATTTAAAAATGTTTGAGGAATGGGAATCCAACTCGTTCTTTTTGTCTATGTACACACATACACGTGTGAGGTCAAGGTTGATGAGGAGCATCCTAATGGAAAAAGTCCTCCTAGACGACCACATGAAATCATAATAATAATCCCAAAAATTTATTTCAAAATTCTATATAAAAGTCAACAGGATCTCTGGTCCAACAACACTGATTCATTATGAAAAACTTGATTTATGAGATGCTCAATATTTATTTGAGTTTGAAAGACATCAAATGTAATGGTATCATTTATTTCATATATTGGACTGATAAAGATGTATGAGCTGGTCATTATTTTCTCTTATGCGTACGCCCTTAATTATATACACATTTATTCATCAATTAAAAAAAATCCTATATAGAAGCATGAATAAAATTAGAAATGTAGTGACAGGTGGAGTCAACTTCCAACTTCTGATGGCTCGGATATTTCACACCGAAATAAAAGACATATGACCCCATTCATTGAAGTTTATTCTCATCAATATACTGTGCATATACTTTCTATTGAAATATCATAAAAAAGAAGTCTTTGCATGTATTGCTTCTTTTTAAATAGTTTTGTATAGATTCCAAGTCTTCTCTATTTAATCATGAACAAACGTGACTTTGAAGGAAGTAATTGTGATTTGTTAAGTATGACCTTCCAAGCAATCTTTCCTTTTAGAGAAAGAGAGAGAGCAAAATAAAAATAAAATAAAATAGAGTGAGAAGAGGATTGGCTTGTAAGCAAGACAATGCAAAGTAAAAGAGTACAACCAATTCTTTCCTCACTAACATGAGAACTTTATCTTCTTTGATATCTATAAGCATCAAAAAGGTCACTATTCCAACACTAAATTCCAATATACTTCCTTTCTTTCATGTCCTTTTTCTCCTTTTATTTATGCTTTAACAATTCCCACAGGCTGTTAAATTGTTTAAAAAAAAAAAGAAAAAAAAAATTTAAGAGTCTCTATACTTATAAATTATGATTTATAAAAGTAAGAAACTCATGACCTTTTATTATTATCCTTTCGGTATTAGAAGCTATCTATCTAATATAAAGTTCCACCTTCCACCTCACCTAAACAAAAAAGAAGTCATCTGCTTTGAAGCAAACACTATGCTTCACTTGACTTGCATTCTATTCCAACATATATAAATCCCATCTTCTTCATCTTATTCTTCACATAATCAACTAATCAATTAATTAATTAACCAACTTCCAAATCCGTATCTCCATCCTCTCAAGCAAAAGCATCCACCACCTCCTAATCAGATCCAAATCTTTAATCTCACTCAATCAAAACACACACATTTTATTCATGCTCAAAACTAAAATTAACATTAAAATAAATGAGATAAATACAAATATCAAGGAGTAGTTAGTGTTCGGTGTATAACTTAGGACTTCAGAGGTGGCGGCCAAAACCCCATTTCCTTATTTTGACACGTGTGACCAAACGAGTCAAACCTCCCGCCAAAGTCTTCTCAATTCTATATAAACACCAACTCCTTCTCAACGCCCTCTCAAAACTCATTCTTTTCTTCTTCTTCTTCTTCTTCTTCTCCGCAATGGACTCCAAGACATGGATCAGAGGGCGAACACTAGGTCATGGTTCCTTCTCCACCGTTTCTTTAGCTTCGTTCCCGTCTTCCGGCCATGTTCAGGCGGTGAAGTCGGCGGAAATCTCAAGCTCTGGATCAAGTTCTCTGCTTCATGAACAGAGGATTCTATCAAGCCTTGATTCCTTGAATATCATCGGCTATTCCGGGTTTGATATCACTACTGAGATCTCAGATGGCAAGGTCTATTATAACCTTTTCATGGAGTTTGCCGCCGGCGGCTCTCTCTCCGACGAGATCAAAACCAAAAAAGGTGGATTTTTTAATGAAACTTCTATTAAAAACCATGTTTTTGGAATGTTATCCGGGCTCGTTGATCTCCACTCTGCCGGATTTGTTCACTGCGACGTCAAGCCGGAGAACATCCTCATCGGTGGTGATGGCCGGACGAAGCTCGGCGACTTAGGGTGTGCGAAGAAGAGTAATGAAGATGAGGGAAAACGGTGTTTGGTTCGGGGAACGCCGATGTTCATGGCGCCGGAGGTGGCGAGAGGGGAGGAGCAAGGGCCGGCGGCGGACGTGTGGGCTTTGGGGTGTACTATGATTGAGATGGCCACCGGACGACGGCCATGGCCGGAGGAGGTTTCTGATCCGTTGGTGGTTTTGAATAGGATTGCGTTCTCCTCCGACTTGCCGGAGATTCCTGCATGGCTTTCCGATGATGCTAAGGATTTTTTGAGCAAGTGTTTGGTTAGGGAGTGTGGGAAGAGATGGAGCGCCGAGGAGCTCATTCAGCATCCGTTTGTGAGTTCCGGCGAGGTTCAGGAGAAGAAGATGAACCCTAATTGGTTGAGTTCTCCGATGAGTACTTTGCATCATGAGTTTTGGGACTCTGTTTCTGAGGTTGATGATGAACAGGAAGATGTACTGGAGATTGTGAGAGTTTTGGAGATGGAGTTTAGTGATAGCACCGCCGCCGGCGAGCGGGTGGAGGAGCTCGCCGGAAGTAGTGGGGGTTGGAGTTGGGATGATGAGGATTGGATGTTGGTTAGGAGCACTGGTGGAGATATTAGTGATCAACTTCTTGTTGATGATGATGATGATGATGATGATGATGATTCATTGAATTCATCTTGTTTTTTTAGGAATAGGAATAGTAATTTAGTTGATTGTACAGAGGTGAAGCAATATTCCAACATTGTAGATTGCAGTCTTGATTATTCTCATTTGATTAATACAAGTGTTTTTGTGTATATGGTTTCTTGAATTTTGCTTTATTTTTTTTTTATGATATTAAATAAAAAAAATGTATCATGATAGAAAACATCTGAAGGAGAATGAAAGACCATTGCCTGCCGACCGCGGTCTTCGTCTATTGGCACCATCCTCTTTACACGGTTTTTTGATTGTAGGTCTTTTATGCACGAGTGAAAATTAAAAAGTCAAATCAGCACTAATTTTTTGACACGATTTTTTAATAATAACAGTTTTAGGCACAACTGAAAATTAAAAAATCAAATTAAAAATTCAATATATATTTTTTAATATGTGTATTGTTTAAATTTATAAAAAATTATAAAAAATATATCATATATATATATAAAGTTCACTAAAACGTCCATACACTCATTTTCTCTCTTATTTTTATCGTTTCTGCGTATGTTGGTAAACCTATTGTATTATATAAATATATATATATATATATTAAAGTCATGTGTAGTGTTTCATGTTTTGTTTGGTTATGGTTTCCATATGGAAAAGTATTAAGGAGTGATTATTTATTTATTTATTTATTTATTTAGTATATATAAAAAAAGAGGATGTGATTGGATTGGGTCTTGTCTAAATGTCTTGTTGCATTTGTTGTGGCTCTTGTGCTTAATTAATGGGCGCAGAAAGAAGGAAGTTGAAGGTCATTTAACGTGGTGGCTAATCTTACTTTTTTTTCAATAATATAATAATATACATGGCTCATAAGAAAGGAAACCTTTGAAAGGGCATCAAAAGCCAAGCAAGTTGTTGTCCAGGGTTTACGTTGTTCTACTTGCTAGTAGGGGCTTGAATCTGGTTGATTTTTCTAGTTCATTGAACATATCATTTAAAAACATTCCAACATTTTTTTCCCAATAAATAAGAAAAAAGATTCCAACATGCTGGCTGATTCCAGGTTCAAATTTTGTGTTTGCCATCACTCATGTTTATTATGTGCTCTTGTGATTTATATGTGTATTTTTTTTAAATTTTTAAATAAGAGGAACAAATCACATGTTAAAAACTATGTATAATTTTTTTTTAATATTATCACACATCTTAATTTTATACTTCTTTGTTCTTTTTTAATTATTATGTTTTGAAGTTTTTCTTTGTTTTTTTTATTTATCACATTAAAAAATTTGTACAATTTTAAATATATTTTTATAAATTTACTTTTAAATTTATTATACCTGTACAATTTTTAATAAATCATACTCAACTAATTATAAACTTATAATATACTTCACTAGTGGAGTTTTAAATAGTAATAGTTTTAAAAAATAATATAATTTTTTATAAAATATAAATGATCAACTAATTTTAATTAATTTTTTTAATTAGTGTGAATTAGATAAATATAACAAATAAAAAAAATATTATAGAAATTAAGTCTTTAAATTTCACCTACATATACAAAATAGCTGATGCCAATAATCTCATGTGTTGTTGGTGTGTAAATATATTTTCATTGGACACATCATTTAAAAACACAGTTTCACATCATACGTTTGCTAACATGCACCATGTTTATTATGTGTTATTGTTATTTATAAAAAAACAACCAATATATGTATATATACAAAAACAGGTTGATTTTTCTAGTACATTGAACACATCATTTAAAACATTCCAACAAGTTTGCAAATTCCAGGTTCAGATCCTATGTTTGCCAAAAAGCACCATGTTTAACATGTGCATGTGTGTATATGCTTGAAAAGTGCAAATATAATTCCTCCAAACGGTTGAAATTACATAGAGGACCTTGTAAATTATATATTTATAGTTTTTTTAAAAAAATTAAAAATACAAATTTCAAAATATCTAAAAAGAGTAAATTAAAAAAATATATATATATGATTAAATAATTTAGTAAAATAACTCAAAGGTTAAAAATATATATATATATTTAATATTACATATAAAATAAAAATACTATTAATTTTTTAGTTTATTAATATCAATTATAGATGTATTGAAAGATAAAATTCTACTTTACATAAAATTTTTTAATATATTTTATTATAAAAAACAAATGAAAATTATAATGAGCGTGTATAAACAGTTTCAAAATATACATCACACGTGTAAAAACAAGCAAAAATAAAAAAATAAAAAAATAAGAAGAATAAATTAAAGAAGAAAAGAGTTCAAATGAGTGAATGAAAAGGATAATAATATCTTGCAGTGAGTTCAAACCAAGTTAGCATAGATTCCAGGGGGGCAAGAAATAAATAAAAAAGAAAAAAAAAAAACAGTAATGGTGGTGGTGGTGGTGGTGTGTGCATGGGAACTCGCGCCTGCTTTGCTGCTGGTGCTGCGCTGCTGCTGCTCCTTTCTCAAACCCAAAGCAATGAAAAATACAAGAAAAAGACAAGTGAAGAGGATAAAGCATGCCTGGGGTGCTCTGCCCCTCCTCACACACTGCCAAAAGCTAACACCACCCCCTCATCTCTCTCTTTCTCTCTCCATTCAATCTCACCTTTTTCTCTCTTTCCCTCTTTCTCTTCATGTTCTTTCTTCTTCAAACTCCCAAGAACAAGAACAACAACAAGAACAACAAGGTCAGTATGTTTTTCTTATGTCACATTTTTCACTATTTGTACACACTGTCAAGTGCTAGCTGCAGTTTTGTTCTTTTTTCATGTAATGTAATACTTTGTGGTGTTCTTGAGATGATGGACTAATTATGAGTGTTTCATTGTTTCTCCTCTTCTTTTTCTATGTAATACTATTGTTCTTTTTCATTGTTTGTTTTTCCATTTCAAGTACTGGTTGAGAAATTAATTACCAAGATGAATGATTGCAGTGTAATGTTATTATATAATTTCAGTGTTTTAGTTCTTAGCATGTGATCGATTGTATTGCATTGTTGATGGGAATTGTTTTGCTTGTGATTTATATATAATTTGGTGTCATGTAACTCATCAGAAAGATGGTGGTGGTGGTGGTGGTGGTGGTCTTAAAGATGATAATGATGATGATCAATGGATTCCGAAACTCTGTAAGGCTGTTAAAACAAATGCAAGTACACTGATTTGAGAGGTTGGAAACAGGCAGGGGAATGAAGCTACTGGTCCGGGAGAAACATGCATGATCAACATTTTTTTTTTTGTATTAATTCATGCCACTTAATTTCCATTGTTTTGCTATTCTAATTAATTAAACATATCTTGTTGTTTATATATATATATATATAATATTCCTCAGTGTATTATTAGCTTTATGTGATTGATGAAGCATTATAAAACCCGTAAGTCTCAGTTTCTATATTTATTAATATATCAATATATTTAAATATTCTAATAAGTTAAAAATAGTTGAGCTAATAATTTCAAGTCCTATTTTGCAAAAGGCTGTCAAATTAACTTTTTGATGACACATGATTGATTAGAAAGTAGAAACTACTAATCATAGAAATTGCATTTGCCCGATATATGTATATATATATAAAGAAAAAAGAAAATAAAAATAAAATAAAAGAGTGTTAAAAGTGGATGAATTTTTTGCTTTCTTGTTTTTTTTACTAATCATTCTAGTTTCATATATTATTATTTGGCAACTCATACATTTAATAGCTCTAATAAAATAGAGTTAGTTTTGTGATTTATCCATTTTATTTAAAAAAAAATATATCAAACACTCATAATCATAATAATCAAATGATATATAATATTCAGTTGTTTCCTACTTTACTTGTGTTTGAGAGGTCTCGAGTTCAAAACCTATTAAGCACAATGTAAAAAATAAAAACGTATTTATCATCAATTTATCAATATATATAATATTTAGATCAAACACAACAATTAGTATAAAAATACTTTTTAAAAATAAAAACCTTGAATCAAAATTATGTAAAAAAAAATCCATAAACACTGGTTTAAATTTCTGGTCGTACAGATGGATGCCATAGAAATTGTAGAACTCAGCTTCTGGCTTATTATGGCCCCAGACAAATTAATGGCTAGTCACGTTAAGTAAGAACATCATCAACCACATGAAACAACAACCCAACTCACCTGCCATACCGGCGAACGCGCTTGCCGCCGGCGAGGAGGGAGTAGCGCATGGATTCGTGGAGTTTGGTGGGGGTACGGCGAGGTTGAGAGCTTGGTTTATGTGGACGAGTTTGGTGGTCATGTAGTTAATATGGAAGTTGAAGTGAGGGATAGAAACCATTAATTAATTGGAGAAGGAGCTGCATGGAGGTTTTAGGGTTAGGGTTTTAAGGGTTCGGAGGGAAAGATGCTTGAGCTTTGATGGGATCATGGAGAGGATTTGGAGCTTTGTAATTAGTGTTTGGTTTGAAGATGTATATATAGTATTATTATTGAATAATAATGTTTTATTATTATATATTAGGATTAATTTATTATTGTTAATTTATTAATTGTTAATATTAATAAGTTAAATTTGATTCAATTATAAGGGATATATATATATATATATGAACATGTTAGTGTGTTTAATAATAATGTGTTATTTGACAAATTATATTAATTAATATATAGGTAAACAATTTCCAAATAGAAAAATGAAAATGAAGTTTTACAGTTTGATAAATGAGGTTGTGAGTCATTAATTGGACAAGCCCTAAAGATTCCTCTGAAATATTCTTCAACAACTAGAAGCACTGAAATTTGTCTAAAGTCCATTTGATTCTCTATTTCCAATAAGGAAGTCTAGCAGGATCGAAATTATAACTTTTTAATTTCTAATATTCAAATGTATGTAAGATCACCAATTCACAATTGAAAGAACATCTAGAAATCATTATGAAAACTCATGATGGTTTATAAACATTCAAGAAGACTCATGAAGTGGCTTCCACCATAACCATAAACAATTAAAGCACACTCTATTTCACAAAGTCAACCCATGCATGATGCTATTTGATCTCCTCCATTTTAGACCACCATCCAATTGGTTTAGTCAACCACATCCATCAAATAGATTCCAAGACATACTTTTTGAAACCAAAAAATATAATAATAAAGATAGAGAGAGAAAAAAAAAAAAAGTCAACCATGAATGAAGTTCAAATAGTGAAAAATAGCAATATAAAAATAATAGCATTATTAATCACGGTGCCATGCTTCGTTCTTACTACATTAGAGAAGGTTGTGATGCGTGCCTGTTCGTGCCGTCTCAGTTACTCTTTTCTTATATTATTATTATAACTCTCCAATGTGAACAAAGAGGCTTACATGCAATATATACTCAAAAACATAGTTCATATATATATATATATATATATGATCCTAATTTTTCATTAAACTCTTATATGACAAATATAATTATGCATGCAATGCGAAAACTTAATTGGATATATAATCTATACATGAACAAGTTGGACAGAGATTATTGATAACATTTCTAGCCATTCATCCACAGAAAAAAGAATGAAAATGAACAACAACAACAACAACAACAACTGCAACAACAATAACAACAACTTCTTCATGTTCTTCTCCTTCTCCTTCTGTCTAAAAGCTCAATAATGGAAACAGGAATAGAAAAAGAGAAATGACCTGTCAATGGTGCAAAGGATTAGGCCCAGAGGGAACAAGTCTCTTCTCCACACCATACCTTGGATCAATCTCATTGCCATCATCTTCAATGGGAGGTTGAAGCTGCTGATGATGAACATGATGGTGATGATGATGATGGTGGTGACTATGTCTTCTTGCATGGGAACCCAACATTTTCCGGCCAATGTTAACAGTGAGAATAGTAGTACTAGTAGTAGTAACAAGTGGTCTGGCATGGCAAATCAAACCATGAAGAACAAGAAAGAGAAGGACAAGTCCTAAAATAAGGGACCTTCTCATGGCCATGAAAGAGGAAAAGAAGTCATGGGGCAGGGCATTGAAGAAGGTACGCCAAAGATAAGAAGAAACTAACAAGACTCCATTTCTTGTGGCCCTTATTATGCGGAGAGGGGAGCAGGGTTCCAAATGAATGAATGAATGAATGCTTCCGTGACGTTGAAGAAACAAAGGGAGGTCTTCCCTTCTACTAAATTTTAGCAATAACTAAAAAACAAAGCTGGCTGGCACTTTAGCCTTGATACATGGGTGGGGGGCTCCTGTTCATATGCACATATATATAATATATACTCATGAAGATTACTATTTGAGCAACATTCTGCATTGCATTCAATGTGGCAAACATTTCAATAACACCAACTTGATTTTCCAAAAAAAGCTTATTACTTTGTATTAATTGTATCAAAATTAACAGAATCTTCTACAGAGTACAGACAGTACAATAAACACACTTTCGCAGATGGTGTCCAGAACAACGTGAATGCCTAACTACTTGCGCGTTAACACCACAGAGTTTCTCCCACTACGAGCAGCACTCAGTGAAGTGTGGCTTTGTTGGACCCATGATGAAGGCTTGACCCTCCCTGTCAGCAAGGCAGATGCTGTAGATGCTTTTATTTTCCTCCTTTTTGATTCAAGTTCAGAAAGTTTGTTCCCAGCTGGAGAGGTCATTGAGGAGGCAAAAATGGAGGATGATTTGATTGCTGCTCTCTTGTCCTTCATATTCTTCTCAAACTTAGAGGCGAACTTCACTTTGGCAGCAGTTGCACCGTCCTCGGTTGATGGAGGAAGAAGCCTTATCCCTAGACCTAACTTTCTTGACGCCACCTCTTCTTCAGCAACCTTTCTCTTTTGACCCTGTATGAAGGACATAGTTAAGACTATGACAGTAGAGTTAAACAGAGTAATGGATTGTTGGATAAAGGTTAAGAGACAAACTCTTAGACGAGCACGAAGAGCTCTGTTTAGGTTGTAGTCATCAGAATGCCTGCTATCAGTAACTTTCTGGAGACGCACCAAGAGGGGCTCAGCTTCTTTCTTCTTCCGCAGATCCTCTTCCTGGTGTTCAAGACGGTAGAAGGGATCTGAAAGCTTTCCCCTTTCTGCAACATAAACCTCTATTATAAGATATACACTCTTAACAAATTTGAGGCTTTCTCTATATTGAATAATTCAAGTACCTTCATCTGCTGGCAGAGCAAATGTTTCTGCATCTTCAATGTCAAATTCTTCAGTCTTCCTCTGAGCTCCGCTAATGATGACATACTCACAGTTTTTAGGATCTGTCTGAATAACAATTTCATGCTTGCAGCATGCCGACTTCATTGTAAAGCTCCATATCTGATCAAAACTAAAGAGGTCACATTCAGCATCTAGATAACATCAAGACAGGGCTAATACGGAATAAGACAATGAGGGTAAATTCCTAACACATACAGATGCAAGTAAATAAAAGTTTTATAGAAATACAAACATTGTGAACTATGATTTTGCAAATAGGTTAAAAATTAAAAAGTCATAATGTGGAGAGCACCAGTAAATAGTAAGTACAGGAAGGTACCTTTGTAGAATAATAGTTCCCAACTTGCTTTTTCTCTGCATTAAACCTCACACCCTTGGCAATCATAGAGTTGCATCCGCCACACCATATATTGAAAGGCATTTCAAATCTGAAAATAAAAAAAATTCTTGGTTGAGAAAACTGAAATGGGTAAAAGAACAAGATTTTTATTTTTTATTTTTTTCTCTCGGACATCCACAACAACAACTCTAAAACTTAATGCTTCCTTTCACTGAGCCACATACTTGTAAACACAAATATAAGCAAAAAGTCACTCGTGCCAAATTTAGGGGTCTGTCCTCTCCAATGCTAAATTCAACTCCTCAAATGAGAAAAAGTTAACATAAGAACAAGAGTGGGTTTCACCTACTAATGGAAGCCATCTATACACTCCCAAAATGCAAATCTTCCCAGATGAAGGGTTAACCCCGTAGAAAAAAACCAATTGAACAAAGAACATGATGTGATGCCATCACAAATTGCTACAGTGAATTCAAAATAAACCCAATGAATAACTGTAAAGCAGTAATCCAATCAATTTCTAGCCAGATTATGCATTACATAAAGTTCTTTTCCTTTCAAACAAGACCGTTTGAGAAGAAATTTTACATGCTTTTTTACAGACGCACAAAAAGTGTAATTATCACTAGCAACAGCTCTTCCAAGAAGTCCACTTTTGCATGCTATCTTATTTGAAGTGCAAATCCTATTGAGCATGTTCATAGAATAATAAATAGATTAAAAAGAACTGGTTAACACACATAACAACATTAATGTTCCATCTATCCCAAAAGTTGAATAATTCTAAACCAGTAAACGCAAAAGTGTTTGAGAAAATTTGCCACAATAAGCATTAACTATAAATTCACATCATCCTTATTAAAAGCCCATATCAAAATCTTTTACCTTATAATCAAAATTCCCTGGTCTAGCTTTCGTGCCCTCTCCCTCAATGCATGTTGTCCATGAAACTTGTTCAAAGAACCCTGAACAAAGAAATCAAACTTCTCATTCAGTCCCAGCAATTCAGCATGAGTTTAAAACTAAAAATTCTAACGAAAATGAAGTCAAATTAAAAGCATCAAGCACAAAGAAGAAAAAGATACCTGTTTTGGGGTCCATTCTGGTGGATAATAGAAATTATCAGCCCTAGCAGCCGCAAGAGAAGACTGCAAAACAGATAAACAGACAATTTTAGATACCATCCATGAAAAGAAGCCAACTTTTTTCTCAGAGTTTCCATGTAGAGTGTTCCCATGGAAAAAAAAAAACTCATCATCTTCCATAGATGATCTGAAATTCGGAATTTCATCAGACGACATCAAAACTAAAGATTGACAGTAATAACAAACAAATCAATTGATTTAGAAAAAAAAACCAAATTTGGACTAACTCGTATTTAAAAAAAGGAAATTCAATGCGATTAGAGGAAGGAATTCCCATCAATCAACCGAAATATCGAACGCAAATATATATATATAAAGAAACCCTAACCTTAAGGGATCACAGAAAAATCAGAAGAATCAATCAATCAAATCCAAGAAAAAACGTAAAAATTGAGAACGACTCACAAAAGGGATAACAACATACCATGATTTCTCAATGGATTCGTCGAAGAGATCGCAATGACACTTCGAAGACAATCGATTGCCAATTAGGGATTACAATCGGGAAAACAACAAGAAAGGAAAGAAAGAAACTTATAAAGGACTGGGGCGGTCTGCTGTCTCGCAGAGCAATATATCCCATTGCTCTACCGTGTTCGCTCGCTCACGTGGTGTCTATTATTATCCTTTCACCCTTTGCACTTCCCTTGTCATATAAAATTACTAATGACCTCACTAATGTTATGTGGTGAGCTCATCCTACATTTTGCTTGCTAGAAAACGCACTAGTTAGTTAGTTGAGAGTTGATCTCCCTGGTTTCTGGAATCAGAGAATATCTTAATTTTAGTTTATCATATTCTCGACAAATGTCTCATGTGATATTATTATATTTTTTTAAATTATAATTGAAGACATGTGTCAGATTTTAATAAATTAAAATCAAAATATTCTTTGATTCGAGAACTAGAGAAAGATGAGTTGAGATCACATTTAAAACATCTAAAATTAAATTACCAATGGTCCGAACTTGAATTTAAACCCTTTTTCAATTAAAAATGATTTGGATTAGATGATTAATCCCTACCACGCAATAACATATTTAACCCTTGCCACTTCCATATAAAAAAATCTAAAAAAATTAAATTTTAAAATAAAACCTCAAATTTAATTTAAGGATAAATTAAAACTTTATTTTATTTTCTAACAAGTATCCATATGCCATGTTAAAAAAATTAATATAAAAAAAAAAAAAAAGCGTTTTACAAAAGAGCCATGGGAGCTGATTATAAAGAAAAATATAAAAAATAACTAAGATAATAATAATACGAAATCAATTGAAATTAAATAAAAATATGTTTTAATTTACTGTAATAAACCATTATTATAATTATGACGATGATAAAATTTTTAAAGTATTAAAACTAAAAACAAAATATGAAAAAGTTTATATGTCTATTTGTTGTGTTTGTCTATGTGTTTTAAAACTAAAAAAACTCTCATATGTGTTATTGTTATTGATGGTTCCGGTGGGGGTGTGATGTGTTAAGTTCACTCAAAAACTCACTCAAAGATTAAACACTCACACACAATCAAAGCAAGATAAATGAGACAAGCAAATTGGTAACCCAGTTCGGCACAACCTTACTTACATCTAGGGGTCAGGCCTGGAGAAACAATCCACCAAAAGAGGTATAGGAAGAAGGAGTACAACACTCACTCACTCACTCTCTCAATACAAAGTATATCCTCTCAAGATCGCCTGACGCCGCACACTCAACTCTCACCGAAGAGTCTCTCACTTGTTGGCTCCATCCCTAAATCTTCGAGCGGGATGTCTTATATGCATATGACCCGAGCGTCTACAAAGTTACCTCTTTTTAGAATTCTCCGCGGCTTCCTAACTTGGACACCTTCCAAAGTTATATGTTGCAACACCCGATTCTAACATGACCCACTTTCATCGAACATGATCGAGTTCTAGCGGATGCACCCCAAATCTGCGACTTTCGACCTCCGGTTCCTTGATCCGCCTCGTAGGCAGTTGACTCGACCCGAGCTCCTCCCTTGCACTGCTTCCTTCCTCACATCACTGTGAAGGTCTCCTCTCCCGGGGGACGTGCCCACTAAGGCACGCGTGACCATCCTCAGAAGATAGTCACCGAAGATCTCCCGATCTTCCTTTCCAAACTTGGCCCAAGTATGATCTTCCAAATGATCTTCGTTTGACTCATTAAAATATTGTTGCTAAACTTGATCTTGTCTTTATCCAAGTTTAGCCTTCAATATCTTTAACCATGATCTTTAATCATCCATGCTTGGATCTTCAAATCTCTAATCATATCTTAATCAATCTTTAATCAATCTCCTCATATGACTAGTCTCTATGAATAGTTCCGCCTATAGATAGCTCTTGAATCTTCCTTCAATATAGTAATGCTAAATATGGTCTTGATGATTCTTTACTTTATTTAGTTTGTGTCTTCAAATAGATTCACACCAAACTAAATCTTTGTGTCTTCAAATAGCTTCAAATAATCTTCATGATCTTCAACTCTTGCCAATAATAAAATATTCCTCTCTCTTCAAATAAATCTTTCTAAAAAAGAGCTCTATCAAAGATATGAATTATCATCCCGGATCTTACCAATGATAGATAATTATATCTAAAATAAAACTTGCTTTTCTAAAAAGATCCTATAGTCTTGATGCACTTTCCAAAAATAGTTTATCAACACATGATTGTATTGAGAGAAATATCTATTAAATCTAGATCTTAATCAAATCTCCACGATCTCCATTAAATCTCTACCTTGATCTTCATGATAATATCCTTCCGCATCATCATCCTAGTCATCTCTTTTTGATAGTCACTGCACGTCATCTTTCTAATGCATCATATAATGTCATCAGCTTACTTATGCTATATCTTTATTTGTGTTTTTGTTTATTTTTGTTTTCGTCTTTTTTTAGAAATGCGACAAAGTCTTTGAAACCCGAGACGAATACGTGGGGAGCGCCACCACCGAATCATGTTCTCACTTTCGAGATGGAGATCGACTCGGGGAGCCACACTCGACATCGCACGCTCTATGAGGACCCGACTGCGATAGGCTCAAAATGGTCGTTGGCGTCTGTCTTTTTTTTTTGCTTCTTTTAATAAATAATAATTTATCCATTTTATTTTTTTAAAAAAATTATCTAACCATTGTTTTATGAGTTTTTATAATTAACAATCAATCACGCAGGCTCTCAACCACAATGTGCCTGGGCAATTATATAGAAATATAATTTTCTATATTTTAAAATAAATTTACCCTCGCAAATTTCTTATTAGACTAAAGTTTTGAAATATCACATAAATTTGATAAAATAATTTTCATATAAAAAGTTCGCGGAATAATTTTCTAGGAAAAAAAATAACTTTTCTTCATCTTTTACACATTATCTAAAAATTCCAAATTTGATCAAATAACACCAAAATCAAAAATTTAAAAAAAAATAAATATCAAATGATATTAGAGGAAGTAATTCGGATCAATCAATGATAAACCGAATATCTAATGGAAGAAAGGGAATGAAATATGAAAACCTAATCGCGAGCGATCATTTAAAAAGAATCAATCGATCGATCAAGACCAGAAAAACGTAGAAATCCAAAACGAATTCACAAGAGGAATAGCGACGTACCATTATTTCTCAGAGGTTATTCCTCGAAGAGATCGCAACGAGACTTCGCCAACAATCAACAATTTAGGGATTACAATTAGGGGGAAAAAATCAGGAAGGTGAGAAGCTTTATGAAGAGATGGGGCGGTCTGGTGTCTCACAGAGCTATTTATACAATTGTTTTCCCGCGTTTTCTTGCTGACGTGGCGAGTCATGATTAGCCTTGCTGGTATTTTTAAATTAAGGGACCTGAAAGTTTCTAAATATCAAATATTTTGTACAAAATTATCCTTTTGTATATTTATTTATTTTTTTCTTTAACTGCTTTTATCCACGCGGACAAAGTAAATTATGCCTGAAAGAGTGCACAATGAAATTTTTATTTTTTCTATTTTATAATATATATCTATATATATTTTTTAGAGTAGGAAAGTTTTATGCTATGTTTCAAACTCTCATTAATGTATAACTAAATTACAAATATTTTTTTTGTGTTGTTGCAATACAAACCTCTCTAATAATTTATAATTAATTGAAATTTATAATTTAATATCAAAGTTTAATCAATTTTTAAAATTATCAGTGTTTTTATGAATTATAAATATTTTTAAAGTTATAATCTGCTTTCAAAAGTTTTGGTAGACAATTAAAAATAATTATAAATATTTTAATATTGTCATAATATTATATGATTTTGAATTGGTAAAAAACTTTTAATGAGAGCTTGACACGTAGAGACTTTCCTACTTTAATATATATGGATAGATATTAAAAATTTTATAATTATTTTTAAATTTATACTAAAACTTAAAAACAAATTATAATTTAAAAAAATACTGATAATTTCAAATTTTGATAAAACTTTGATATAAAAATATTGTTAAAATATAATTTTTAATTAATTGTAGATTATTAAAGGGTTTTATTGCGATAACATAAAAATATTTATAATTTAGTCTTAAATTAATTTTGATTTATTAAAAGATAAATTCATCTTTTATATATGATTTTATTATAGTATTTTTTATTAATTTATAAATGATAAATATTTTTTTATCACTCCCGAGCTATGCTTAGGCATAACACTAGTGTATATATATATATATTTGATAAGATAGATCTGGGACCAAAGTAGTCAGGATAGTAAAAGATAGAGAAGCACCGCGCCTACAGTGATTTATAGATCTTCTAGAGATAAATTCCTTAAAAAAAAAAAAAGACTGTGTTTCTTATTTGAACAACTGAAAAACAATAAAAAAATAAGTCAAACGATAAAATTTGAATTGCACTTTATAATTATTCTATAAATTGAACATCACAAATAACTGAAGCTGTACAACAATGAAATGGTATACTGATGACATCCATGAATTGAAATCTAAAACTTCTATGAGAAAAGATCAGTCTGAGTGAGTGAGAGAGGGTTCTCATTAGCAAGCATGTTCTTCAAACAGTCCACGGCAGCCTTCGCAGCCCTGTTCAAGGCGATCTCCTTCTTATTACCATACGTCGCACTGGCGACCATGTTGCCGTCGACCATAACATCAATGCATGTGCTTTCATCCCATTTTTCCCTCAAGAACCTTACTTCCATTCTATTCTTCTGGCATAGCTCATGCAACTCGCTCACAGGATGCTTCCCTAATGTCTTTGGGTTGATCAATGGCTCTGCTAACCTTCGATAAACCTGCACATTATGCACAAACAGCTCAACTTGTACATGTGTTTTTGTGTCTGTGTGGTGGTGGGAAGTACATGTAAGTGATCGATAAGCCAGATATACCTCCCAAACTGTCTCCAACGAGCTGTTGCTGTCAATAAAGACAGCCCCAAGAAGAGACTCCACAACATCGGCGAGAGCCTTTGGTGGGTCGAGAAGTCCATTCGAATGAATTGGATAGTCGAGCAAAGATTCCCTGAACTCTTGAATCTACATGGTGAAGTAAAACAAGAAAAGGCTTTAAATCACGCTGCCAAAGCAGAAAATGAAATGTGGCTAGCAATAACCCTGGTTAAAAGTACATCAATACAATTTGGTTGCTTATCAAAGAAAATATACATTACTCTATGGTTCACAGATCAACGCTTCTTATTCTGCTGAAGGTTAGTAAAATTGAAAGTTATTGACAAGTAATCTGAACAAATGACACAATATTGAATACATATATATATATGCCACATATAAGATAATGCAATGTTAACTCTCCAATAGCATCTTCTTAAGAAAAGAGATTTTTTTTTTGGATGTACATAGGATACATGTGGTTCTAGATAAAGATGAATTCAATAGAACTCATAGAAGAAAAGCCAAAAAGGAAAAAAACCTTTTTGTGTTAAAAGGACATGTAAATGATTTAAACAAGATAAATAAATCCAACATGATTCGACAACAAAAGGGTAAACTCTTTAGGCATTAATGATTGAAAGTAGACAGATGATGGTACCCCAGAGATACAAACAAAAAAAAACAGCGCTGTATTGTTTGTCCCATTCCTCAAAAAAGTAATCATTCAAATGATCTGATCAAACAGCTAATGTTAATTTGCTCTAGCAAACATTGTAATGTCACACTTCTATAAAAAAGATTAATCTCATTCTTGCACATGAGAAATTAAGTCAATATATATATATATAAATAACCCAATGGCATCTAAATACTTGGTTATCTGCAAGCAAAGCAAAGTCAAAGAGTTCTTTCAAGTAATCCAAAAGAGACACCAGCAAATTGACTCGGTTACTTCTTGATTTTCTTCATTGTGTGTCAATTCTATTCTTTTTCTTACATTTAAAAGCTTTAACAATCTCAATGTGCTCAAAATCCAAGATAACAACTTGCAAAGACACAAAAAAAACATAACAAAAGATCACCTTTTTACTGTATCTCAATGTCTAAATTCATCACAAACTAGTCTAAGTATTCAAAGTCGGCTGTTTCCCAAGATAAACTTGAGCCTCAAGAAAGTTTTTGCTGGCACGTCATTCCTTAAAGTCAAAGTTTGCAAATTTCACACATAAATATGATCCATACCCATAGATATACATAAAGATAAACACAGACACCATGGACCAAGTACTAGTCATAATCAATGCAAAGAAGAAGACCTCAAATGGAGCTTCCAAATTTTGACCAATTGTTAGGTCCACAACCATGTGATTCCTTTTCCAGATGAAGATACATGATCAATTCCAAATCAAATCACATATTTTCACTAAAAAAAACCAATACTGTTCCAATCTTTAGCTTAACTATAATCAAGAACACAGATCTAAACCCAAAAACAAACAAACAAACAAACAAACCTGTTTATCAAGTTGTGGAGCCTTATGGCGGATAAATCGATAAAGCTCATGTGAGACGGCGACACGAGCGAGCTTCTCGGTATCAACGTTGGCAGCGCGCAGGCGGGTGAGAAGCCCAGGAGCGAAGTCAGGATAAGAAACAAATACCTCGCGTGCAACCAAGCAGTTGAGCACGGCATCGCCGATGAATTCAAGGCGCTCATATGTGGCGGCGGACTTGCAAGGATAGTAAAACGAAGAGTGGGTGAGGGCCTCAATGACGAGCTTGGAGTCCTTGAACTTGTACGCCATTATCGCTTCAATCTCCTTCACGAGCTCCATCTCCTCGAGAGTCATGGCGAACAGAGATCAGCGACAGCGAGAGAAAGGAAGCGAGAGGTGGAGTAAAGGGTGTCTTTAAAGAGATAGGGACAAAGTGGCGTGAATCTCAATTTGGATTGAACGGTAGAGATGGAAAGACGGTAAGATGACGTGGCAGGAGGGAAATTGACGGTTGAGATTTTGTGAAAAGGTGTGCGAAAGTACAAAAAGGCAATGAGAGCAGTTGTCTGGGAAGCAGGAGTTTTCTTATGCAGTTTGGCCCTTTACCAAGCACATAATTGTTGCATTACCGCATAAACATGGTAGAATGGACAATATAATATGAAAAATAATCATATCATACTATTATTTCTTATTATTTGATGTGCCAATAGAATATGATAGTTATCATATTATGGCACCTTATCCTAATGGTTACATGATAATTAATTCTATGGAAAGAGTCAAGATTGGATATAATAAAAAAATTAAATTTTTTTTTTCCTATTATTTGGTTTCTCTCTATCATTTAGGGTTTATTGTATCCATTCTTCTTTATTTATTTAACCCGATAATTGAGACAAAAAAAAATTGTCAACAACTAGATATGACACTACTTTTACTATGTTAAGTAGGGTTTTCCAGAGTGATTGAAAGGTTTCTTTGTCAGTGCTTGAACAAATATCTTTTTTTATCATGTCTTATTTTTAGTTTTTCTAGTCGGATGATTTTTTTCAAATTAATTTTGATGTGATCTATTTATTTTGTTATATTAATGATTTTGTGAATGATTTTCTCCAAATAGATAGGTATTAATTATAATTTTTTGCAACTTTGGTGATATTGTAATCAATATATTTGTAAACATTATCTATAGGTTATTTATTTTTTAATAATTTAAATAAAACTAATAAATCTAGTAAATCATTAAGAAAAAAAGAATCCCAAAAAAATCTATTTTAAAAGAATATTTAACTATATAATAAAAAAAGATAATTTTGTCTATTTACATACTCATTCATATCATATTTTATCAGTTCACTTCAAATAAAAAAAATAACAAAATGTTATTTAATATCTTATTGGCATCAAACATAGGACACGATATGAGTTTATCATACCCATATCTTTTTGTACTTTTATCCGGTCCTCATATCATATCATATCCTATCCAGTCCGCGCCCTTCATGTTTTATTAAGACCTTTGATCCAAATTGAACATTCAATCAATGGATAGGATTTTAATTCAGCTTCTTGATTCAGATTGGACGGTTCAAATTTTATTATGGCCTTTAATTCATATCGACATGGGGATCAATGGCTCATATCTTATTCCAGCTTCTAGATTTGGATCAAATGGTAGATCAATCACGATCTAATCCATGGCCCATATTTTAATTTAATCTCTTTAGTCAATCGGACTGTCAAGAATTGCCAGAAATTTTCAAATTTTAAAAATTTAAATAAAGCCTCACTCCTTCCATTTCCTCCCGACGCGCTCTTTCTTTCTCCCTCCCCTACTCCTGTTCCAATCGATGTAATCGATTTTTTTGGGGGATGTCTGCATCAAACATAGGATATGATATGAATTTATCATGGGCATATTTTTGTTCTACTTTTATCCGGTCCTCATATCATATCCGTTCATATCCTATTCAGTCTGCGTCCTTCATGTTTTATTAAGACCTTTGATCAAAATTGAACAGTAAATCAACATATAGGAATGTTATTTGTTAAGTCTGATGACGTAGGATTGGCATTATATGACAAGCCAAGTGGTGACATGGCAAGAGGATGATGACGTGGCATGTGGTGACTCATCAAAGGAAAAGATGACTAGGATGATGATGTGGCAAAAGATGTTATCATGACATTTAATGGAGATCAAGGTGGAGATTTGATTAAGATCTATATTGAAGATTTTATAGATATTTCTCTCAATACAATCATGTGATGATAAACTATTTTTGGAAAGTGCATCTAGACTATAGGATTTTTTCTAGAAAGGCAAGTTTTATTTTTTGATGTGATTATCTATGGTAAGATCTGGGATGATTATTCATATCTATGATAGAGCTCCTTTTTAGAAAGATCTATTTGAAGAGAGAGGAATATTCTATTATTGGCAAGAGTTCAAGATCATAAAGAAGCTATTAGAAGACACAAGTTAAACTTGGTATGAAGCTATTTGAAGACACAAAGATTTAGTTTGGTGTGAAGCTATTTGAAGACACAAACTAAATAAGGTAAAGACATACCAAGGAGATCATCAAGACCATATTTAGCATTACTATATTGAAGGAAGATTCAAGAACTACCTATGGGCGGAATTATTCATGGAGACTAGTCATATGAGGAGATTGATTGAAGATTGCATAAGATATGATTAGAGATTTGAAGATCCAAGCATGGATGATTAAAGATCATGCTTAAAGATATTAAAGGCTAAACTTGGATGAAGACAAGATCAAGTTTAGTAACAATATTTCCATGAGTCAAACGAAGATCATTTGGAAGACCAAACTTGGGCCAAGTTTGGAAAGAAAGATCGGGAGATCTTCGGTGGCTATCTTTGGTGAGATGGTCACGTGTGCCTTGGTGGCCACGTCCCTCGGGAGAGGGAGACCTTCTGAAGTGACATGAGGAAGGAAGCAGCTGCAAGTAGGAGGAGCTCGGGTCGAGTCAACTACTACGAGGCGGACTGAAGGAACCTAGAGGTTGAAGGTCGCAGATTCGGTTGCATCTGGCTAGAACTCAGTCATGTTTCAGTAAGGTGGGCCATGTTGCAACTGGGTGTTGCAACATCTAACTTTGGAAGGTGTCCAAGTTAGGAAGCCGCGGAGAATTCTAAAAGAGGTAACTTTGAGACGTCGGTGTGTCTATATAAGACATCATGCTCAAAGATTTAGGATGGGGCCAACAAGTGAGAGACTCTTCGGTGAGAGTTGAGTGTGTGGCCGTCGGGCAATCTTGAGAGGATATTCTTTGTATTGAGAGAGTGAGTGAGTGTTGTACTCCTTGTTCCTATACCTCTTTTAGTGGATTGTTTCTCCGGGCCTTGCCCCCCAGATGTAGGCAAGGTTGTGCCGAACTAGGTTACCAATTTGCTTGTCTCCTTTATCTTGCTTTGATTGTGTGTGAGTGTTTAATCTTTGAGTGAGTTTTTGAGTGAACTTAACACATCACACCCCCTCCGGAACCATCATTATTTAATAGCTTATTTGCATCAAACATAGGATAGGATATGAGTTTATCATGGCCATATTTTTTTTTTACTCGTATCCGGTCCTCATATCATATCCATTCAAATCCTATTCAGTCTGCGCCATTTATGTTTTATTAAGACCTTTGATCCAAATTGAACAGTCAATCAACAAATAGGATTTTAGTTCAGCTTCTAGATTTAGATTGACGGTTCAAATTTTATTATGGCCTTTAATTCATATCAAAATGTGGATCAATGGCGTATATCTTATTCCATCTTCTAGATTTGGATCAAATGGTAGATCAATCACAATCTAATCCATGGCCCATATTTAAATTTAATCTCTTTAGTCAATCGGACGGTCAAGAATTTCCATAAATTTTCAAATTTTCAAAAAAATTTAAAAATTTAAATAAAGCCTAACTCCTCTCTTCCGTCGGGGCAGGGGGGTTGGTTCTTTAAACAATTACAAGGGTAGCTGGTCCTTAATTTGGATTTGAGATGAAGAATATAAGGTAAGGCTCAATTTTGAAGCGATCAATACAAGCAATATTGCATGGCCTTAATTAATCTTGCATGCATTGGAGCTTAATTGGCATTTGTTAGTTCCGCTGGTGTGGATAGTGGGTTTAGAGAACACTCAAACACTCAACAAAACTGCACACAAACCAAACAAAAGAAGACACACGAAATTGGTAACCCAGTTTGGTGTCCACTCTGCCTACGTCTGGGGGCCAAGACTGGAGATAAACAATCCACTAAAAGAGATGAAAATACATGAGTACAAACATTTTGTCACTCACCCTCACAAATAAAGATAACTACCCTCTCTAGATTGTCTAGTACACACACTCTCTCTAGCTCTAGTTGCACACCATAATCTCAGAGCAATGTAGCTTATATAAACGTCTCAATATCCCAAATATAGCACATATCTCTTTTAGAATCTTCGCAGCTACTAATTTTAGAACCTTCTAAAATTAGCTGTTGCAACACTTATTGTAACATAACTTGCAACATGGTCCTAACTGTTGACTTAACTAAGTTCTGAGTTCTGGCCCATCAACCTCCAGATCATGCTTAGTCCGAGTTGATGCAACCATGATCTCCCGATCCCGACCACCGGCAACTAGCCTACTTACTCAATTTCCTCACTATGTAGTCCCCTCGCAATGGGTGCACGTCTTTGTTTGTCTTCATGAAACTTTTCGAACTAGATCTTCATTCATCCAAGTTTGACCTTCAAAGACTTTTCAAGCTTAATCTTCAATTCTCCCAAGTTTGGTGTTTAAATCTTCCCAAGAATAGATCTTCAATCAATCATGCCAATCATACCATCAATAGGTATCTCTCCAATTTGGCATGTCTTCAATTATAACTTTAATAGTCTTCAATCATACTTATTAAAGATTTTCAAATCATAAGTTCAATCATCTTCAATCATACCATTGATAGGTATTTATTCAAATAAGCTCCATCCGTATCTAGTCTTCAATCAAATATCCTAAATATAATCTTGATAAGATCTTGCCTTCAAGTTGTTGATTGCTTGATCTACTTGTCAAAAATACAAGTGTCTTCATTTAGCCTTAATGATGGTTACTTCTCAAGTTGTAACACATACCAAAAATATCTCATTCAAGATTTTCTAAGATATTTTGCCTTCAAAGCCAAGATTTCTTGCCACTCATCATACTTCCCATGTCATTATTTATGCTATGTCACAATTGCCACATCACTTTTATTTTGTGTCAAATCATATCAATTAAAGTGTTTTTGCACTAACAGCATCCGTAGGTTATTATATTTACATTGTTCAGTCTCAACGTACAATTGCTGAGTAGCAGCTGGGAATGCAGCATTTGCCATGTTTTTCGTGAGTCCTACTATTATGTACACTTCTTGGTAGGATGGGCAATATACATATAAGAGATGTTTAATTTCCAGATGTTCTTGATAGTCCTCTTTTTGTTTTGGCTAAATTATTACAAGAAGACTTGTTAGGAACACACAAAGTTATTAAATTTTAATGTGTTTCACAATGTTATAATTTTTTTCACTGTACTAACTTAACTAGGTATTGGGAGGGAGTTAAATGTTTTACCGCTAGCCATTAGAATTGTGGTTTAACCATACTCTTTTTTTTTATTGTGTTCATATATATAAAATATGAAATGTCTGTTTATAAAAATTTCATTATGTACATGTATATATATATATAATTTATTAAATTTCATAATATTATCTATAAGTGTTAATAATTTATTTAAAAATATTGAGACTAATATTTAGTGTATTTTTTATTTTACGGGGAAAAAACTTATCACTATATATGTTTGGTTGGGATATTTAGTCCTCTAGCTAAACAATTTGGGATAGGCTTTTACATATTTTTATAAAATTTAATTTTTAAAATAAAAATATAATTTATTAAAATTTTAAAATATTTAATTTATATTAATATTTTTTAAGTCAAATTTTGTTTATCTTAAATAATAATTTTTTTTCGATCAATATTAAAAAGATATTTAGCAATGCTCATTTGAGTGGGGCCAGCCACTTTTTTCAAATAATAATTATTGTTGTAATAAAATATATAAATAATTAATTATTATTTGTTAAATAACCAATTTTTTAGATATATCAATAAATTGTTTTTATTAAATAATTTATGTTAAATAAATATATTTATTATGAAATGTATATTATGAAGGATTGAAAGTATACATGAAATGATTATTATTGCATAATATAATATAATTATTATAAAAAATATTTAAATGGATAAAAGTTTAATGGGTTAATAAGATGATATGTACATCAAACTATTAATTTATCTACTATTAAAAATATTTGTCTTTAAATTTTTTTTATTGATAAATATGGACAAAAGGATAATATAAGCGAGAGAAGTTGAACTCTATAATACATATGTTTTCGACCTGTATAAATTGTAAACTGAAACTCAAATCCGCTGAAAATGCTCTTAAATTTATATAGAAAGATATTAAATAAATAAATAAAAATTAAAAATAGCGTGATCATCATTTAACGAGTTTGACTGGGATAGTTTACTGTCAAAAAGATCTTTTAGGACTATGGTGCTTGTTTTAATTAATCGTCCATTGTGCATGGAGATTAGTTCAAATCTATACGGTAGATTTCTACATAAAATGAGCTTTAAATTTATATTTTGTTCTGTGTGTATGTCTAGAATTGGAAAATATCACAATATTTATTAAAAAAAACATTTCAATGACCATTTTATTATTGAAAAATAGTTTATAAGTTTGTTATTCATATGTTTATAATAAAGGTTTTTTCCCCCTTTTTTTTAAATTGTGGAGAAGCCATTCAAAATCATTAATAATACACTATCATAGGAGGAAATACATAACAAGTGTTAAATAATATAAAAACGTAACTTTTAAAGCAGATTAGTAGATACAATAGCACAAGAACAGAAGAGTACAAGCTAGACCCTGCTGGATATATACATGCATGTAACTGAAAAAACAGATTAACACTATATATAGGCTTCACCCTGATCACCAAATACCTTTTATTTGTTCATAATATATATATATATATATATAACATGAAACTAAACTATATATACATTAATGCTGCAACATTTGAACTAAAGAAAAGAATTATTGGAGACCTAGCAAACAAAAACAGTTTGCCTCCTCATAACTCTTCCTGATCAAATTACAATCAATGGACTCAATGTTATTTAATGTTGTTCCAAATAAGCATAATATCCCACAATTAATAATATGTATATATATATATATGAAAGTTAATTAGAAAGGCTTGTGATATAAACCATGTATCTTCTTCCATGACTCCTCTCTCTGCATCTTCAACTGCTTGTAAAAGTTTCCAATGAACATCTCAGCCTTGGCAAACAGCTCCTGTGCACTGTCATGATCAGCTTCATCTTCTTCCTCTGTCTCCTCGTAGTAGTCGACAAACTGATGAGCTTCGACATCACCGCCGCCGATGAAAAACAGGCTCGGTGTTGATGTGCTCTTCTTAACTCTATGAATTCTAGCAACTGTAAGTACCTTCTCAGCCGTTAGTACTGCAGGCTTTTCCACCTGTTTTATAACCTCTTGTTGCACAACTTGATTTTTAGTTGAAATATTAATTAAACTAACTTCATTGCTAGGCTTCTGCTGGTCATGTAATGGACCAGAGATAGCACTGAGAAGGCCAGCTTCAATACCTAATGCAACAACGAAGATGTTGAAAAGGAAGTATAGATAGGATGGCCTAAATGAATCAGGTATTGAAGGAGTGATGGTGAGAAGAAGGAGAAGGAGAAGTGTCCTCAAAAGCTGAGATCTCTGAGGCTTCTCCATTGCAACAATTAAAGATGTCTAGCTAGTGAGAGTAGTGAATAGTGAGTAGTGGTGTTTATTAGCATTTGGTTGTGTATATATATATAGAAGAAGAGAAAGAAGGATTAGGTTAAGAGTGTTTTGAAGATATTTGTTTAATTATCAAGAGATACGTGCATGGGTGGCAGAAAAGATAAGGTCGGTGAGCATATTCCATGGCTTTTTCATGGCTTTGTGTGGATCCTGAGGAGTGAGAATAAACTTTTTTTCAGTTAGCCTGAAGTGCAAGTTGTGAGTGTTAGTGGAGTGTGGGCCCTTTTAGTTGGAGCTTTCTGTACTTTTTATGCCAATCCAAAGATGCTGCCAGGCTTTGGGAGCTAGACAGTGATCATGAGCCAAGTTTTCATTTGGATTTGGTCCATGTTCATTGTTTCTTGTGCTTTGACACTACCTGCACTGCTTTTTTATCTTCTCTTGTATCTTCTGTGCATTGTGGAATTCTTCAAGTGGGTAGACAATGATGTATATATATATATTTACTGTTAATCAATCAATTAGTTCATATATATACAGATATTAAATTAATGAAGATTAATCAATCACAAAGTTAAGTGGATTAATTAGTAACAAACAGGCTGTGAATGTGTACGTGTTTATTGCCTAGTTTGAGGAATTATGATCCACAGCATGCAAAGCATGCATGGTTGAAGATAGAGTAGTGTAATTAAAGAGAGAAATGAAAGTGAGGAAGATGAAAATGAAGATTCATTTTAATCTTTGTGAGCCATTTTACATCATTTGATTTGATAATCACCAAAGAACCAAAGAAAGAGAAGTTCCATATATCCTCACAGTTTGAGCTTATCCAAAAGAGTAAATGTTTTTCAATGAAGTGGCAATGAAATGACGTGAAATCCCAGAAAAAGCTCTCTTTTCTGGTCCAAGATTCCTAAACTGTCACATTTACTCTATTTACTTGTGACCTTAAAGGATTGCACTGATGATGCAATTAATAATAGAAAAAAAGAAAAAGAAAAAGAAAAGGAAAAGAACAAGATAAAATTAACTAAAGTAGCTAGCTGGCTATATAACAAGTCACAGAGATAGAGAGAGAGGAAAGATAAGAAGTTTCTCAAATGAAGATGATATTTCACCAAACAACAAAGTGATCATGTGGGGGAGACAAAGGAATCCATGTTGATCTTGGCATCAACTTTATGCCCACAAATCTTATCCAATATACACACCCTGAAAAACACAGAAAGTAAAATGGCTTTGAAGAAGCTAAGGTTGAAATCAGAGAATCTCTTTCTAAGCTTGTCAAGAAGATCATGTGTTTTTGTGAGCCAGCTTGCTGGTTAATTTCCAGTTTGAATATCAACCACAAAGCACAAAGTAAAAGATAGGTGTTCTTGGCTTATGTGAGCTTTGGGAAACTAGAAAGAGTGATTCTCTTTGTCTTCATGTGAGATGCTTGCTACTGAATAGTTGTGACTTTCTAGAGAAGAGATTGAACAATGAAACTGTGATGCCGTGGATTAGATTGATGCATGCATGAACAAAGCTTTCTTTTGCTGTACAGTATTCACTGTTGATAAATTTTATTTTGTATTTCTTGAATCTCTCTTTTGTTAATCAGTAGGATTTACTTCATTATTTGTGTTAAAATTAATAGTGTTTGTTAGTTTATTTCAAAACATTTTAGTTGTGTTTTTTGATGAATCATGTTGAGCTCTCTGTGTTCCTCCTTTCTTTTTATAAGAAATATGATCATTGCTTTAAAAACTTGCATTAAAATGAGAATGAAAGTCATTCTTAATTAGACATAGAAGACAACTCATTGGTTCAAGCAAATAATTATTATTGTCATTATGGGTTGAAGTGTCTACCACTTCTTTTGAGATTTAGTTTAGTACGTAAATAATTTTATATTTTATTTGTTAATGTTAATAAATTATTGCAATTAATTAAAAATCAATATAGTTTTAAAACAATTATTTTAGTGAATTTTATTAAATCATTTTTGGTTAAATTTATATAAAAACAAAATAAATGCAAACAAATACTTGTCATGGTAACATGACAAAGGATCACATATTTGCTCAAATTTCTGCATTAAAGGTTACCTATATAATTTTTTGTTTATATTCAATTAGTACTTAATATAATTTAAATATACACTTAATATTAGAAAAAAAAATGGAAATTAGCAATATATATAACTGAGAAAGGCGACAGTCACGGAATCCGGGACGACAGCGTGTGAGTGGCTACTGCCATCCGAACCGTGCCTCTCGCATTTGCGAGATGGGAATCGAACTCGTGGAGCTACGCTGACACTCGAGGCGAACACCCCACGCAGAGTGGACCACGCCATGATAGACCAAATGGTCGTTGGCGCAATATATATACCTATATATATTTGATGATTCTTTGCTGATTCTCATCCGGCACGGTTTGTTATGCCACTTCTCGTGGTGTTTTGTTTGTCTTTTGTTGGCGCAATATCTTGGTCACTTTTTATTTAATTAATGACAGTGGTTTATCCATTTTTTCAAAAAAAAAAAAATATATATATATATATATCAAAATTTTAAAATGATAAAAAATGCATATATAATAGAAAATATATAATATAAAATATTTATTATATATATTAATATAAAATAGTTCATTAACAACATGTGGATTACCAACTATGTAAGAAAGTAACATTTCATTTTTTCTCCCAATTCAAAAGTTACTTTTTCAAACTACAACAAATTTTTTGACTATTTTATGAAAATATTTATCCATTGCCATCATAACTTTCCATCATTTTTGTTTTTAAATTATTCCATCATTTTCATTCAGTCTTTTTCCTCCAATTTTCCCTTATCCAAAACACAGCTGCATGCATTGTTTAAATATAATTTTATAATTATTATTTGTTGGCAAAAAAATTATATATATATATATATATCTTTGCACCCACCCCAAAGTAAAATAAATAAATAAATAAATAAATAAGAAAAAAAAGCTAAACTAATAACACAAAATTTTGAGGCCAGATCAAATTAAATCAAAGTAACCAAACTGAGGTTGCCAAAGTTGCTATGCAACATGGTCAAGTCTAACCTCATGGGCTTTGATATAGCCTGTTTTGGTCGTCAAAAGATTTAATAAAAAAATAATTAATAATTAAAAGTTGTACTTAAAATCCGTCATGGAAAATAAAAACACTAAATATATGTAATTTTATACTTTTACATTAATATTTATTAACATTATTAGTTCTTCCAATTAAGATCGCAACGTTTCATTTATATTTACATATGCTTAGTTCTAATCTTATAAATTACATATCTTCCAAAATTAAATTAAACCATTTTATACAATTTAATAATTTTTCAAAAAAAAAAAAATCTTACTTACATCAAATTTATTGTTAAAAAACCAATCAATTTACCAACTATAAATATAAGTTATAGCCATATAGTGTAATATCAACTAACTTGGATCATTGGATTTGATTTAAATAAACATAAAATCCTCTCAAAACTATCATAATATGAATTTACAAATATATATTATTACCGCACAATAAACATACTATCACTTTCTTTCACTTATTTTGGATAACCTCTAAATAATATAAAATTCATAAAGCTAGATTTACTGTTTAACTTCAATCAAATATGGCTAAAAAATCTGAAAGATTTATGATTGCTTTGACCAAACAATTATCTATAAAAAAAAAAATTAACATAATAAAAGTAACAAGTTAACATGAATAAATACATATCTATATATATATATATATATGATAAATAATATAATAATATATTTATAGATGAAGGGGCAGTCATAATAAGGCATCCTTCCCTAGGGACTCATCACCTGCAAAAGTATATAAATAGAAAGATATGCCCCAAAATCATAATGAAGGGAAGGTGGTGCATTAAACAATAGATATATTTATGTCTTTAAAGAAGAAGAGAAGCAGGTCCCAGGAAACCAGGTGCCCTCCAACTCAAACAACTAAACAAAGTGACCTAAATTAAAGGGTACCCTGTCTGACTCATGGCCTTAGCTTGAAAGAGTATAACATATATATCTTATACATCATAATTGGTTGGCCCTTAAACCCAAGTCTATTAAATGGGGTTTGTTCCCCACCCACCAATTTGCACCCTTTGATTAGAGGATCCTTCACATGCCCTCTCCTTCATTCAGCCATCCCTTCATACATATATTCCTCCATCGCCATTAATTAAATCATGTTCATGTACTATTCCATCCTTGTAAGTAGAAGAAGATTAATATTAATTTTACAAATACAACTATAACATATATATATATATATAAATATATATATTTCACCATCTATGAATGTCTTTAAATTTGATATCTAGAAAATCTTTATTAGAGTGATTGTTAGATCATCATGTAAGAATTACGACTAATGTGGTTCCTCCTCTTCTTGAAATCAAAATTTTTTTTCACAATGACTTGATCACTACCATTGTGTAAATCTAGGGACGTCTGGAGATAAACACCCCTAATGTATATACATATATATTTAACTTTGTAGTCTTCCCTATTGAACACTAAATTTTAATAATTGTTTAGTAAATCAGAGAATTGAGTTGCATGTAGAAATGTAATATAAAGAAAGAATATGATGGGAAGTGGTTTCACATGCCTACCAAGAAAGAGACATCATGATCAAAGAAAAAGAATAATAATAAAAAAAAAATAATAGAATCATTTCGTTGTATGATAAGAAAACAGAGATAAAAGCCTGAATCTAAGGGAAGAAAAGCCTAATTCCAAGGGGAACAACAACCCACCACCTCCCCATTTGCTAGTATTTGTTTATTCAAAGCTGAATGAATGAATGAATGAAATGAATTGAATTGAATTGAAGTGAAATGATGACTTCAAAGACTTGAAAACCTTTGGTCCCCATCTTTGAAAGCACTAGCATGTTTCAGCTCATCACTTTTTCAACTCACTATTATACCTTGGTTTTGGTTTTTCAGTTATCATGGTACCAAGAGAAAAGCCTGCATGGAAGCATCCTTGCAGGAAAAAATATAAATCATGGAGCTTTTTCAGGTGAACACAACAAGAATACAAGAACATCTGAATCCAAATCAATGGACCAAGAAATGAGTTCTAGGGTTTCTGCTGGCACAACTAACAATAGCAGTAAAGCATGCAGAAAACTATTATGCCTCTTTTATCTGACAGTATTGTTGATCATCTTTATAAGAACACTGGAATCTAAATCAATGGAAAATGGCATGACATTTTAGAGTTTTATTAGTGTCATGTATTCGTTCATCCTATAGTTTTTGCAAAAAAGGAAAAAAAAATGCAGAAAAAAATGCAGGAAACTATGACTTGTTTTTTTCTGAGAAAAATACGAGGTTTTAGAGACTTACAGAATAGATCTGATACTAGTATTCTGGCTGACATAAACTTTGGAATCTAACTGCATTCAGATTTGATGTATTTCTTCAGAGGATGGTAGCTGATATGGAGAATTTAACATTTGATAACAAGGATAATTAAGTTGCACACAACATAGCAGTTCCGAATAGCAAACCAACAATTTACAGCAATAGAAATAGCAGTGCAGACACAGAGAGATTAGAATAACATGATCTAATAAGAGAGTTATGTTCCTAGAACTTTTAGGAGCTACATAAAGTCTCAATCCACATGAAACAGCAAGCCATAAGAGATAGATATAGGACAGTTGCCAACTAAAGCCTTAAAACTTCTTGTATTTCGAGAAGGGCCCTTACAGCGATTTGATTCGCTTGAACTTTTTTGGTTACGGCTAGTTTCGGTTTTTGCATTTCTCCATTGCCCTTGGAGCTGCAAGGATACAGAAAAAACATGTATCACTAAACAAGAAACTGACAAACAGCATTATATGGACTACTAGCTAGTAAGTTTGCGATATCCAGATTTACTAGCATTTTATAGGAATTAAGAAGCCATTTTCTACGTACCAAGTCCAATTGCATCAGAGCCCTTCATGATCCTCAGCCTCCTACAGGAGTCAGTGAACATCCTGCAATTTTGTAAACATAATTAATCAGTGTTCACAAAATAATGTTTTGTAGAAAAGACAGATGACCGGTCAAGAATTGAATTAGGGCAAACAATCAAGAGATTACTGACAATGGTGAGCATAAGTATCAGAATGAAGAAAATGCGAAATGAAATCAGAATAGTCGCTCCTACAAGGAGAAGATTACAAGTAAACTGATTTAAAGCTATGAAAGCAGTTGAATTGATTTAAGTAGGACCAATTGAAAACGTGATTATAGTCTGTCAGATGAGCTTTTCTTTCCATTGCTTTTTTTTACATGATGATGTTCACAAATCAATAAATATAAATTATTACATCTGAAAAAGGAAGGGGAATATAAATCGAAAAGAAGGTTAATTTTATGTACTTACTCCCATGGAACATCACCAACAAGCATCCAGTCACCATCCTTGTCTTCATAAGTGAGCACATACTCAGATCCATTAAGAAGATCCATCAAGCGACTTTCACTAAGTCCATCTCTGCCAGGTATTCCATGAGAACCACATTGACCTGAAATGTGGCAAAATACAAACACAAGTAAACTACTCATCATGTTACCAAATTACCAAAAGCTACGTAAACGTATATTAAACGAGTGCTAGTATCTTGGTGCATATTTAGTAATTGACTTGCTCAGAGCTTCTACATTTAAAAGTTTCCGATCTGTGTCTTGTAAAGAAGATCAAGCACTAAGGTGCAATTCAAAGACCAATCAATTAATTTTGTACACAGAGGAGAAAAACCTTCTTTGATTTGAATAGTAGCAGCCCAAAAATCCACAGAAGCAAAGTATAACCTCCACTACAAAAGGGGGAAAACAGAAAAAGGGGCATTAATATTATTGTCTTCCATCATTCTTTCTTATCTAGATCGACAAAGAAGGTTGAACCCCAAAATTTAACGTTGCAAACAACTGAGATACAAGACCTGGACCTAGCTCCTTGCTAAGCTACATAATTAGATAAATCAGGTGATTATAGTAACAAATAGATTCACGACCAAGCCATCCAGGTAAATCACTCGCAGATGTTCTTAAGCGGAAGGGAAAACCGAAAAAAAATCAGTAGTTTCTTAGAACAACAAACAGATACATAGTGATCAAGATGGCGTCATTCAAAGAAATTCTTGAACAAAATAGGACAAGAATGGGACCAGTAAAAAAAACTCTTTTAGTTACCAATATTCATAGCTGCAAGAGCCCACTATAGCTGCAAGAAAATAAAATGGATGAGCTTACTATGGAATATCCAAGTACAATGAATCTTATCAAACTCTTAGAAATTACTTGGAATCCCACAAACCTGCAGATCTACTTGATTAATCTAAAAGAAGTTTAATTTTAATCCAACTGAGCTTCTTCACCGGAAATTGGAACCAAGACAAATGAAGTAGCTAAAAACAAAGCTCACCAATAGTAAAGCAGCTGAACATTTTTTCAAGTGCAGAGGAGAGCTCCTTGTAGTTGCAGTACATTTTGAGATCGACCTTTCTGAGATAGGGGGCTCCATCCATGCTAACCTTAACGTAGAGACATCCTGCACTTTGTTTCCCTTCAGCATCATCCTTGTTCTTCGACGGGTTTGTCGCCATTGTATTCTTACGATAGCTGCGAATTGGTGGCCAACCCACCACCTGTGCCCTGCTTCCATGCACACACGCTTAGAATTCTGTTTGACATGAGTTGAAGACTCACCTAGCTGTGATTAAACACCAAAACTATCTTGAACAACAAAATCTAATTCAAAGGTGAAATCAACACCAAAAGGCGAATATATTTCAAGAAACAACTTCATATTACATTGTTAATGAACCATTAAAGCCATTAAAGTCTAAAAGAAAGACAGCAGGTCCTCCTATACAGGAAAAAATATATCTTAGCTTAGAGGAACAAAAGGAAATAAAGACACGCATTTTTCTTCAAAACTGATGTATTTTATCAAGTTCTTTTCCATGTTTAGGCATCAAAATGTTCTGCAAAAATAGAGATAGAAGCAAACTAGAATTATTGCAAGATATAAAAAAATTATTATTTTAAAAAAAGAAACATCAAAAGCATGGAATTATGGGAATTTGATAGCAAATCAAAGCTGAAAAGAAAACCAGTAACAGTACACCGACATTTCAATTAAGGCAATATTTATCAATTATAGACAAAGACAAAGTACAATGAAATTCCAGACAGAAATACATAATTAAACGTTCCTATGTCTCACTATAAATACAAGTGAAAAACCCAATAACTAAAAAATATCAATACAAATTAGCAATTCAATAAATTTCTCAAATATTCAGCAATTAGATCCACAATAATTCAACTTGTACGCAGCAACGCAGGAAAATTAAAAATACAAAATTTTTCAGTAATCCTCAATAAATTTTCTCTTACATAAATAACATCCACAGAAACCATATCTCATAGGACGAAAAAACAAGCACTAACGCACACTAATAATTTTCATTTTATTTTATTAGAAACAACCACTTTTTCAACAAAAAAACACAAACCAAAAATACAGAAATTTCTCCTTTCAGGCATACCAGTAAATATCATCACAAGAAAAACACCATAAATTTGTTTCCCACAAAAAACTCACACAAACTATGAAATTTCACCAAAACTCAATCAAAAACCAAACTTCTCATAAATTTTCCCAAGAAATTCTCTCAACTCTAACAGCTCCTCCAGAAAAAGAATAATAAAAAAATCCCAGTCTCATTACAATCCAAAAGGAAAAAAAACAAAAGATGAAACAAAAACATAAACATAATCATTAAAAAAGAAAAAAAAAAAAACGCTCAAAATCTCATATTTCCTCTTAAATCACTGAACAAAAGACTCACTTGGGCGCAGGAGCCATTCCACGATCAGCATCTTTCCCCCCATTCTGCCCTTTCTTCACCTCCCCCGCCTGGCCAGCACCATCCTTAACCCCATTCCCACCCCTCCCCTTTCGGAGAGAACAAACCACCACCTTTCCCAACCTCCACCTCAGATCCAGCTCCACCAGCAAAGCCCCACTTCCCAGCACCATCAATAGCATCCGAAAACCCCCTCTTCGCACCAGAAACGAAGCTCTTTGGCATTAATCCCAGCGTAAGACCCATTCCTTTGGTTTCTCTCCGGAGACTCAGACCCCGGAGGCCCTAGTCGCAGCTCCGTCTCCTTGAGACCGAGCTTGTGGCCTTCTCCCCCGGCCGTCACCTTCTCCGGCGCTTCCATGGTTGCCGAGAGACCGATGTAGTCATGCTCCAGCGGAGGCGTCATCGAACGTTGCTTCTCAGAGGGATTTCAGCGAGCATGAATGAAGCGAGAGCACAAGTGAAGAGAAAAACAATAAACACCCAAAGATATCTTTTTTGAGAGAAAACGGGAGGGTCTTGGGTTTTGAGACCCTGAATGGTCCTGTTTATAATAACACCCTTTCTCAGGGGTCTATCTGCAAACCCATCTATTTTTTTAAAATATTATACATTAATTTAAGAAAAAATTATTATTATTTTTTAAGCACACTAATTTTGTGTTTCGGGGTAACTAAAGATATAATTTTGCATTAATTTAATATTCATTTTCATTTAATTTTTCCCCATCACATAAACGTTAATTCTAAAATATTTTATTTCCTTTTTATTTTTAATAAAATCTTAAAATAAATAGATATATATAACAATGCAACAAAGTATACATTTATACTTTATATATATAAATTTAATTAGTAAAATCAAAATTTCAATGCCTAGTACAGCTATAAATCAAATTGTAAAGATTAAAAAGTAAATTTTAATTTAATTTTATAATTATATATATACATAACCTTTTATTAACTTATTATATATACAAACATTGCGACAAATATATCAAAATAAAAAAAAGCTTTTCCACGTGGTAAAAGGAGTAAAAGGTAAAAAAAAAGAAAAAAGAGGGTTAAAAAGGGAAAAAGCAGTGTTACTTTGTTATTATTCTTATAAAATTTCCACTTTTGGAGCAGCTCCGCCGACAGCCGACTGAAAGTACCCGGCAGGGTTGCAGATAATAACGTTTTTATTATTTAATTGTTTAATTATTTGTTTATTTATAAATATATAAAAATAATTGAAAGGATTGAAAAAAAAAAAGAAAAGGGAGGGATGAAATTGTAAATGAATGTGCTCAGATCTAAAGATCTGACCTAATATTCCAATGGGGATTATGTTGCATTTTTTTAGTTATTCCAGTTGGTGGGTGAAGAATTGTGAAGAGATATTATCCTTGATTTTCCTTTTTTTAACAAACATATAACTTTACATTGATTTTGACAAATTATTCCAATTGTATATATTATGCTTAAATTAATTTATTATTTATCTTGGATGTTTTTACTTTTAATTGAAAATAAATAAATAAAAATTGTATGTATTATTTGGTTGAATTATGTTTTTTTTTATTTATTAAAATGTGGATGTTTTTTTTTTCTTATAATGTTTTAGAAATTTTTAAAAGCTGAGGGTGATTAATGAAAAAAAAGGCATGCAGCTTTGCACGCCTGCATCGCTCGTCATGATTGATTGGAAGACCATCTCATCGAACGGCTCGCATGGAATGAAGCCTTGATCGCGTTTCCCATCTCGTTTCCCTCTTAACAACAATAAAATAATACACCATTCTCACAAGTTTGGCATTTCCCTAATTTTCTAACTTATTTTAAAATTTTCAAAATTTTTTTTAAAAAAATACACCATAAATATATCTTTTTGTTATTATAAATTCATTTACTTATATTTTTTAATTAAAAACACATATTTTGTATGTATATATACTCCATATTTATTGCGGGAGAGAGACATAAAATCCACTCTTGAATTCCACCATGATTTTTTCATAATTTTTGGTGCAAAAATTAAAATTCAAACTGGTAATAGATACAGATAATTTACCTACCAAAAATCTCCCCAACCCCAAAAAATCATTTATTTTAAGTATTTTTAAAAAATCGTAAAAATCTTGAAATTATCCATAAATTATAAATCTATATTTTATATAAATGTCCAAATCTTAAAAAACAGAGCACCTCACCACATGCAAAAAAACATCCATCTTAAAATAACAATTAAAGTTTTTCTTTTCCTATTAATATACATAAGAAATTATAAAACGAACGGCCCTGATTTGTTGGCGCAAAGGAGATGGGGGTAGTTAGGGGACAAAAATCGGGTGACCGGTAATAACCGGGAAGAAGGGGGCCAGTAGGAGTAGGTAAACCGAGAGAGGCGACGGACACGTGTGGGTGAGGCAATGCCGACATGGACTGCGACGGGTTGCCCTCTTGTCCCCGTTTTCTTTCACATAAACATTCACACGTGTAACATTTGTGTACGTGTGAGTTACACCGTTACACGTGCGGACAAGGATTGATACGAGATACCAAATGCGGGTTGTGTGTTATGAAGGGCCAGGTTTGTGAATGAACTCGGATTGCACTTGCGGAAAATTATTTAATTTATGTATATATATATATATATGGCTTTAAGTTATTTATGTAGATACGTATATTATTATTATCTATATATTGTACAGATTTATTATTTATGATTATTGTGCATTATTATATAATATTATTGTCTATGTTGAATATTGTTTATGAATATATTTTAGTCGTTAAATGATTTCAACGGCTTCCCTAGCTGTGCTGATCTTTCTAGCAGTTCACTACACGTCAAATGATTTTTTGTTATTTCCTCTCTCTCTTCTCGGTTTGTGCGTATACTCGAAGGAAGGCAGAATATTTCATCCCTCATCCAGAGTAATTTAGTTAGTTGTCAATAGCTTGTGATTCGGAGTTGTCAACCCGTTATTTTCAGTCAAGTAATTTATCCACCTGCTATTGTAAATGTTCTTATATTTTAAATTTAAAATGATTACACATAAATAAGGCGATATTTAAGATTAAATTTTATAACAATAAAGTATATATATATATATATGAAAATTAAAAGTGAAAGCGGGGTGGGAATGGGACCCGCAGCTCGTGAGAGCCAGCTGGCATGGCAGGGCATTGCAAGAGAGCAAATTACAAGATGCCACGTCATTGGTTAAGGCTGGCTGCTGTCAGAGCCCCCACAGCAAGAGACAAAAGATTCGGTCTTGGTTTATCATGGCGTTTGCGTAAATACAAGACGTTCAGAGGTTGTTTTTACTAGTGACAAGTGTTTCTCTTGTCTGTTGACCCAATCACAGCCGTCCATTTCTGATCACAGATTCACAAGAATCACAACATCTTGGTTTTTTTTTTCAGAAAAATCCATGAATTTTTTCTTATTTAGATTAAACAACACTCTAATAGTCGAAAAAATAATGAAAGAAGAATCTGAAAATTAAAAGTAAAATATGAATGAAAAAAAACCTATAATTATTGGTTAAAAATATATTTAAAAACTTGGAAATGAAGTGGGAGTGTAAAGGCGAAACGTGTCAGTAGGATTTAATTTTGTTTGAGTATAGAGGCGTGAACACATGCAAACATAGGCCCCCACCACGTTGAAGATATCATGAAACCCAAGGATTAGTTTAATTAAAAGTAATTAAGAAAGGGATTAAATAACAGAGAATGTCCTAAAAGGGCTCCTCTTTACACCCAACAATGACCTCGATAGATGGGATTAAGGGGTTAAGCATGTCTCTTAACCCCTTTACAACACTTTTATTCAAGCCGTCCACTTGTACTTTCATGTCCATCAATCATGTTATTTATCCATATAACCCCTATAAAATCTCATAATTGCATATTTATTTCCAAAACAACTTTATTTTTTAAGAGTCCACTAAAGTTTTTGACCTAAAAAATCACTTGATATGTTTATTATCTTCATAATGTTGTCACTTTTTAACTTAATAAATATTCTAATCCTCTTAACTTTCACAATCAAACGCTGAAGATGCTGCGGAAAAGGGGGTAATGTATATTAATTTATGACATACATACATATATATATATATATATATATATATGGTTTGGACGAAATATAGTGACAAGGACTTATTTTTTTTTAGGATTGCGTCCGGGTCTGTGATCCTTTCCAATATTACAACTTTTGTTTAGCCTTCTAGAAGACACAATATATATATATATATATATATATAAAAGATGCTTTAACAAATGTATGTTTTTAATTACAATTAAAAGATTGAGCTAAGTTTGTAATAAGTGATTTGCAAAGAAGTAATTAATTACTAAAGGCCACAAAGCAAAGGGGTCCCAACCAAGAAGGCGACTCTTCGAAATAGCGGGTGCAGTGAGTAGGCCCAGTAGGGCCCACGGACCGTAAGGTGGGATCCACGTGGCGAAGCGTTTATGGAGGGACGGGCCCACTCCTCACCCCCATCCCCTCGTGCTCATCCCCTTTTCCACTCCACTTATGCCATAGTGGGACCCGCTAATGGGGCCACGTGTTCCCCACCACCCGTGCAACGGGACCCCGGCCACTAATTCGGGCCCACTGCGGATAAGCGCCGCATATCGGCCCACTTTCACCGGAATCAAAGACAGTGAGAGGGACACGTGTCTTGGATGGGTAGTGTCGCGAGATTGCCCTTTGTGCGTCTTAGGATTTACGATGTTGCCACGAGAGAATAATTGCGGAAGAGATACGAAATGAGCTGGCGCATTACCCGCAGGATATTCGCCGTACGTGAGAAACGGATTCGCTTGCTGCGAGGGCAATAACGTCTTTCCATCTTAGTGCATGACATCCGTGTGATTCCCGGATACCGTCAGAGCCCGTGATCACACCACACCGACCACATGGAAAAATATAAAAATAAAAATAAATAAATAAATAAATAAAATAAAATGGAAATTTCACTATTATACTCGGCATCTAATTACTTTCAACTAATTTTCTCCTCTGTTCCATCCACGCCCAATTGAAAACCTTTTCTAAGCGAGATGGGAAAAAGACACAAAAATAGTTTTTTGTCAGCATATGATTAAGCTTAGTATGAGAATCCACTGAATTATTCTCTCATCAATTACGCTAGTCATAATATTATTCTCAACCAGACACACTTTATTATTATTATTTAAAAAAACAAAAAAATAGAATTTTATGCTTTGGAATTGATGTAGAGTATGCTCACTATCTCCTAGCAATTTTAAAGATGGGCCACCATATCATTAATTATAAGGGACAGATTAGAACCAATAATTGAGCTTGATTATGCAAGACATGCATTTATACCAGGATTGTCAATCATACTTAAAGATAATGGCCTTAATGTTGAGCTGGTGGATCCAAATGGGTACAGAGAGGGACCGGTTTGCAGGTGGTTTAAGAAACAAAAAGATAAGCAGTCCCCTTCAAACATCCTCTTTACTATAAATACAGGGCGAGCATGAGTGGGTTTGGCAAATGGCTAGTGATCTTGAAGTTGTAGACCACCTTTGCTCACAGTGGTTGATTGGTATAAAAGGTGGGCCACAATTAAGACCTTCAAAGATGCAATAATATAATAAGAGGAATAGCTAGCTAGTTAATTAATATCGGGAGCTTGATATTTTCTTGATAGTAGTATTCATGGAATCAAGTTACAAGTTACAAGTTACAAGCTACTATAGAGTATACAGTAGACAACTCCTAATTCCATTCCCAACAAGTAGCTCTACAATTTTGTATTTATCTTCCATGTGGGCCAGGACAGAGTTTATGGTCAGGGTTAGGTTGTCTTCAAGCATGCGTGCCTCATACTCGTGGGGAATGAATGGCTTACCGACATGATGTGCAAAGAATGGTTAACAAAATATAACTTTATTGGAATCTTCTGCAATTCACACAATATTATTATTTTTTTTAAAAAAAAAGTTTAATGCATAATTAAATTATAATATATTTAATGCTTAAAGAACAAACTAAATTATCTAAAAAAACATGGCCCTTGAGTCACTAGGATTGTACACCTCGTGTCTCATACTTGTCTAAATAAATCCTTTTAATATATATATATATATATTGAAAACTTTCTTCTAATTAATTCACCACACATGTACTACAAAGCTTCTTGAATTATCCCAATTTATAGAAAAAAAAAAATTCAGTTAAAACAGCACTTAACAGATTTGTATGTTATCTATGTCCTCCAATAGCCATTGCTAATCCTTCCAATTATAAATGATGTCCCCCTGAAACTAGAAAAGATTTCAAACTGTTACAGAGGACCACAAGTAACATTGTATTTAGCAGTAAGATCTGATTTATATCTATATATATCTAAATTGTTTCCCTTGATTAAAAATTCTGTATATCCCAAACTAAACTTCTTTTATTATAGTTACCATGTCCAAGTTTTCTTTTTTCTCATCACAAAATTAATTCCATAGGGTTTTGTTTTCATGAATCTAACTAATGAAAGACACAAAAAATCAATTGACATCATCTTAAAACCCTAGTGAAGAGTCCCAAATGAGTCAAGAGGATGGTTTCTCTTCAAAATAGAGAGCATGGGCAATTGATTAGAGGATGAATAAGAGAATCCATAAGACCCACTAAAGCAATAAAGCAAGACCAAATTGAGTGGGAAATAGATGTGACCCACTTAAAAGCAACTTTGGATGGGTGCCGAAGAAGTCTCACATCCCCTTTGCATATACTAAGCCATGTTATGCCAAATCCCCTCCTACTCATGTTGTCTAGACCTTGTTTAACAATTTAGAATCCCACAACCAAAATTCCATGCTTCCATTCTCACCACCCACTACCCACCTTCTTCCTATGTCTTTGCTAACACATTATTTTTTTGCTGCGCATAATGCTACCTAGACCATTTCTAGAGAGAGAGAGAGTAAATGAGCTCACCACCTTTGGCGTGTAGGACTCACAAGATGGACACAACGGTCTGGTGCAGTCCATTCAAGGTAACCAGTTGGTTGAGCCTTTATGTCTTGATAGCAATATACTGGAAGAGTAGTGGCTTTAAGGTCCCAAAGAAACTAAAATTGAAAGCATACCTCGCTTGCCACCCTCAAGTGTTTTTTTGTAAGTGTCTCAGGTGACAGTCATTGTCAGCATCCCTTTTCGCTGCTTAGGAGTTGATGGGGATGAAAATAAGCTGGCAATAATTTGTTTCAGCATTGCCTCCGTGGTTATCAGTTTCTGTGCAATACTCCTTACTATTGCTTTCAAAAGTCTGCTGTTTTTCTGCGAAGGGACGATTGGAAATGTTACAAACCAATTCCCGTTTCCAACATTCATGTGGATGCTAGCACAAAAAGAAGTCAGAAATTTAAACTAAAAAAGCAGTCACAGAATATTTATGAGCAAACAAAATAGAAATAATCTGGTACAATATGGGAATAGGAAGAAAACAACTGAAATTTATTTTAGGGAACCATGAGTGGGATGGCGCAGTTCTGGCAAAGAGAAGATTTATATACCGTAAAATAAGGTAAGTGGTAGGTTTCAACTTCATGGAAATAATAATTTTTATGTTAGAGACCAGAGAAATCATAACTGATAGCAAACATGCTCAAATGAAATCCATAGCAACACAATTTAATGCAAAAAAAAAAAAGAAGAAAAAAAGTTCATAAATATCATTGCATCCTTCAAACTTCTTTAAGACAGAAGTTTGAGTAGTTGATTTGAACTTCAAAGGAATAGTTACCGCATCTCAAAGAGCTCTTGATTGGATGGAATACATAATATAGATCTGCAAATACAAAATTTTAAATTCAGGATGAATTCATGTAACTCACTAAACCACCATGAATTATCCTCATAGACAATTCACATTAGAGATTAAATAAATAAACATAACAGCAAACATACTCTTAGGAAGCCAGGCTCAGGTAAAAGAATCTGCATAAAAAAAAAAAAAAGGAGATGGTGCCAATAATTACACTTTTTACAAAGTTTGAGTGTCTGACTTTGTATGCTCGTATCCTTCAATCAAGGACAAATAATTACTTTTGAAAGAACTTTATTCGTCTTCATCTGAGTATCTATTTCCACTGTTCGACTTATTTCTCGCATAGATATATAGTTAGGGCCCGCTCTAGCACATGGGTTGAAAAGGGCAAGTATCTAAAACCTCAGTACTCTTGCCCATGAGGGGACTATTGTCTTGCCCAACTCATTAAAAACCAGCATCATCAATACATCAAGACTACCTCTCACTTTCGGTAAGGAAGTTACATCCAAAATCAATATACAGCAGGGATGATTTGCCTTAACCAGACTGAAAAGGTTTTGGCACTCCTTGAAAACACTGATCTTGTACAACAAAAGATCAGTGTTTTCAAGGAGTGCCAAAAGCTTTTCTTCAACCATCCTAATGCCTCGATAAAAATAACCAAGTTATCATGCCCATGAAAATACTAATGTTAACAAATCTGGGACCTTGGTGATTAATTCATAAAACAAACTTAGCATACGTTTTATTTGGAATTGCAGCTAAGTGCTCAACACACCTATACTAGATTGAGATCACATGATTCCCTTACACAAGGAATTAGGAACTGATTAAGCCACACAAAAGTCAGATGAGATCAGTTAATCATAAGATTTCAGGTGCAACAAATACTTTTGTTCTCAGACGAGGAAATTTGGACAGTATGATTTATTTTACTATAAATAGGATTAATGAGTACAAAAAAATTCTACTTTTTATAATGATACAAGAAGCTTTTGGGGTGCAAACCTTTTCTTAAACCTACTTGCTATTTCAAAATTGAGAGGTTTTGTTGCCATTCACTGACAAAAGTACCTTGTATAATTTCAGACGCCGATCTCGGAAAACACCCCAATTATGCCTCTTGGACTTGACTTTATTTAGGTCAAACTTTGCTCCCAAAATGTCTTTATCTTTAATACTAGCAAGTGCCACAATTTCTCCAATTGATCCTGTTTTCATAATGTTCAAGATCTTTAGCAAGTATGCAGAAATATTGTAGATTTTAAATAGACATACAGACCGAGGATGAATGCCATAGAAGGAAATGGTGCTGTCACCATGTTCAATTTTAATAGTCTCCTTTCCAATTTGATAGAAGCCACAAGGGGAACCTGCAGCAGAAGTCGATACTGAAGTATTACATAAAGTAAAGGATAACATCAGCAAGGCAAGTCAGACTTGTTAGACGCTAGTTCAAGTTGTCTACTGATTACAATTATAAGAAAAGATATCAATACCAAAATTGCACAAGCATGTCCTTGCATTACTCTCATCCAATCACACAAGAATTAAGCCCTTCATCTTGTGGCTCCGATCCAATTGTAGTGGGATAAAGTAGTACGTTGCACCTTGAAGAACCATAGCTCAAGTAGCTTCCAAAAACCATTGATCCCAGCAAATTGCTAACATTATATATAATGAAATGATTTTCATTAGAGTGCAAGCAAATACGACGGAAATAGTCCACTAAAATAAAGTATATGGCAATAATCAGCAAGGTTTCTAATGCAACATACCAACTCCAATATTTGCAAACTTGGTTTCAAAGACCAATCTTTCCAATGGATAAATTTAAACATTATTTTCAGATAAAACAAATGGTCATGACAAAAGTATCACACTATCACCAAAAGAAAACATATAGAAGAAAGACTTTAAACCTCAAAACCAGAATCTACTGGATTGAAATAAAACTTTTCTTGATAACCTGGATAACATGAAGATTATCCTTAATTAGAAATATAGAGCAATTAAAAAAGTAGAGCATAAAAATAAATATAAAATAAAAATAAACAAAGAAAACAACATGACTAAAGAAAGAAGAAAGGCACTACAAAGGAAATATATAAGGGTGGTTGAGTCAAATTAAAGTACATCAGACCATTAATTTCCTACGTCAGGAAGCTAGAATATGACAAATAACACATGCATATGCATGATCACAATCAACGAATTTCCTATAGTATTAGCCAAGGTGAAGGAAGAGAAAATGAAGTGCTTGGACAAATGACAATGATATAGGGAGTAGCATAAGCCTCAAGATACAATGACTTTGCACATACTTCCCAGCATCACTCATGTAAACTAACAAGAAATCAACCATCTTAGCACAATTTGGGGAAGAGTTCAAGGATTCTAGAATAGTGATATTAGCTATTCAAGGCACAATCACAGCCAAAGAAGTGGAGCACTTCCCTGTTTCCTGGATGAGCTCAAGGTGAGCCAATTCAGTCTTTCTTTCTACTTCCATTTATTTAACTAGTCATTTCTCCTTAATGATGACCTTCCGAAGGATTTCCTACATGAAACAATCATTTCACAGGCCTAGGTGCACAATAAATGCATAGAAAGGAATTCTCAAAATATCTTCAGTGATTTGTATAACCTTGTCATAGTTTCACCAGATGCTGTAGCATTTTGGCTGTACAAGAAGGGGTCATTTCTAGACAATCAGCTCACATTTCACATTAGCTGGCATAATGATCAGTAAAGGGTATGGCCATATGAGAATCAGTAGAAGCAGTAATTTTTACTTTTAATTTGCAAGATTAGATGAAATGACACAAAGTAAGGACAAGAAATGAATTGTGATTGCTTGGTAAAGTTCAACGGCATCATAAATGATAATAATCATTCTATGAACAGAAATAAGATGCATACAATCATTGTACCTGAATGAGAAAAATGTTTGCACCTTTCTTATGCACACCCATAACCAACCTGCAAATATGCCTCAATGTTTAGAACTTGAACTCTACAATGCCAAACTACAAAATATCCATCATCTGGAAGATTGAGAGAAGAAATATAAAATAACAATATGTCAGTTAATGTTCAAATTAACTTATGGCAGATATGGCCTTCACAAAGCCCTCCACCAACCATCTAGTATGCTTCAACTTTCTCAGAAAATAAGTTAATCTCATTTAAGATTCTTGGAGAACAATTTTAACTGGAAAAGATAGAGGAATATTTTTTCTACCATACGAAAAGATTTTATATAAATGATAGATTGGCTTATAATATAAAGCAAAATAGCCTAGTAGCAGGACGAAGAATGTCAACGAAACAAAATCCTGATTTTATAATGAATATTTGATGGGCCATTTCAATTCGATTCCAGTTAATCTATTTCATCTAGAACAGAACAATCAAACCAGTATAGCATACGAATCATCAGTACCACTCCATCATTAAGGGAAAAAAAAATTATTTGAAAAAACTAAATAAATTAATCAAGGTATCATGTATGATCAAGGAGAACACCTCAAAAAGCAATTATTGCACAAATAACAACTTCCATAAAGACCAAGAGAAGATATAATATTCTGAGTAAACTTACAACTACAAATAAATAAATTGAGCTATGCATGCAGGAAGAGAAGAAGAGCATACCTTTCAGCAGTGGCAACATTCTTAGAGACAGAATCCAAGCAAGCAAACTGGAGAGCTACAAGCATAACCTTTCTCAAGTCCTCCATCTATACAAGAACTTACCTAAATTAGGAATTTCAGAAGATATGCTACCATTTATGGATCTTACAATGGTCACAAAGATTGATATATATATATACACACACACATACATGCATGCATACATACCTATGAAAAAAAGAAGAAAACAAGAAGAATACATGCTTAGTTGAGTTTAATTAAATGAAGAAATAACATGGACAACTAAAGAAACATGTATACAATATGTTCTCCCTTCATTTTCCTTACCACCACATTATGCTATTTTATTTTCCTTTCCTCTAAAAAAATAAGAAATTCTTTAACTGGAATGGAGAATTATAGATACAATAGGCATAAACAAAGAATACGGAGACAAGAGGTACTAAATAACCAGATATCCCAACATTACTATTTTTTTAGTTTAAATTTCGGAATTATGCAAATGTGACTGCTGTTACTTGGAACTCTACGCAGATTGTATTTAACCATCCAACATGTTTTCAAGGTTAAAAGTAGCATGGCTAACACGATCAGCCTTCCAAAGAGGATGTGGAAACCTAATTGGCAATGTAAATTAACAATAACAATAGCTGGCTATCCACAGCCAGCTTCAAAAAGAGAAGATTCATATTTAAATACTTATAGTTTAGATGTTAACAGTATAGCTTTGAAAAATGAGCATGTTGTTATAGAGTAAGTTAATCTAAAAAAAAAAACAAACAAATGTATTCTGAATTTCCAACACCTTAGAAAAATTTAAAATGAGAAACCATACAACACCAAATAAAGTTCAAGTGATGTATTATAGGATAACTAAACATAAAAGTTCATACAACACCTGGTTCAACATAATGTTTGGGATTATCAATTCAATAGGTAATGGTTTAGATTTTCACTTGATATTCAAGAAAGCTTACAGAAACAGCTAATTAATAACAACAAAAACTAATGTTACGGCTTTCAAGATTTTGAGCCTCCTCCCCAGCTCAATCAAAATTCATGGTTCATAACTTCACATCCATACTCATTACCAAAGCTTTGAATTCATGCTCCAGCACAAAACCAATAAAAGCATTCATTCATTCATTCATTCATATTACTTCTACAAATTCTATCAATCAAACTTCACTGTATACCTAAATCGAACCAAAAAAACTATTCTAGAAATCCATTTTTTCTATTTAAACTACATGGTCGCAATTCAAATTCATCAAACATCGAAAAGAAAGGCAACGACAGCACATTGTCGGATCAAATTCAATCGAATTGAAAAACTGAGAGATCTGGAACAGCGAGATGAATGCTTACTGACCAGGAAGACCAGCTTAATTGATCCTCGTACGGTGCGCGTATGGTGCGTAAGAGAAGAGGGAGTAGAAGAGAAGAATCACGAACCCTAGAAAAGCCTTTGAGCTTGCTATTGATCTGAGAAAGAGGAAAAGGGATCCAATGCATGGCAAAACCGTAACAGAAGTGCCTCATGGGTAGTAATATGGTATAAAATACTGTATATAAATATACTGTAGCACTGCTGGTTCCTTGGTTTCAAGTTGAAAAGCCGTATTCTTTACCCCTGTAAAGTTATAAAGTACGGGAATTTATTATTATAGAATTGTGATTCTTGATATATTATTCTAACTAACCGATTGTAATATATTTTTGTATTAACTAACTTTATATAATAAATTTCTAAGAATTATTAATTAAGCCATAACTAGAACAATATTGAACTTATATATATAGAGTTTTGATCATCTATGCATGTTTGTAGAATTGAAATCTATTAATGTTGCTATCAAATCACTATTTGGTGAATCTTATGAAACAGTAGTACAGTGAAAAATGGGGTATACAGTAATTTGATCTGAACCGTTTAATCAATTTATGCACAATAACTAAACAAATCTAAATCGTTCAACCCTATTTCTACTATACCTACAACATCCTTTTTAAAAATTAAAATAATCTAATCAACCCAATTAATCCATAATTAACTCTCACCGTAACAAGATTAATGGCACAAATAACCTATATAGCTTTCATATGTATCCAATCATGCATCATGTTAGGAACCAGCAAAACTAAAGCGTCAGTCATGATATCAACGTTAGTTTCTATCTGAATTTTCTTATATGTGTCAATAATATTATTGTAGAACATGCACCCAATGATAGGCTTTAATCATTTTTGTATTGGGTTAGTCTAATGATAATAAAATAATATAGTCACAAGCAAAACCACTGGTCGATATGTCCGAGTGGTTAAGGAGGCAGACTCGAAATCTGCTGGGCTCTGCCCGCGCAGGTTCGAATCCTGCTGTCGACGTATTTTTCAATTCAAAACGTTTTATTAAACTAAATAAGTTAAAACAATTCTAATTTAGCATTCAATTCATCATAATATTGTATTTTTTTAATTCAAAGCGTTTTATTAAATTAAATAAGTTAAAACAATTCTAATTTAGCATTCATTTCATCATAATAGTGTTGGGGTTTAAACGGGTTTTGAAACAGTGAAAAACTGCGGAATTTACTGTAGGAATATACACTGTAGTACTGACTGTTCATTGTTACTGTTTACATGCGGCCGGTATGCGGGCGTAAACTTGCCTGTGAACCTCACTGGAAAATCTACGCGGGCGCAAGCTTGCCCGTGAGCCTCTCTCGCCTGCAGATCTGTAGCAAAATACGCTCATCGTGCATCAGATCGTAGAAAAACATCTGCTCACATCACGGGGTCATGCGCCCGCATACACCCCGTGAAGCTCACTGGAGATTCCAGTGCGTGCCCAGTGTCACGACGCATAAGTCGCAAAATGCATTCAAAGTCTTCCTCGAGGCTTCAATGCTCCTCCCAAAAGTTCTGCAAGGCTCAAAGCTTCAAAACAACTCATAAAAAAACTATTAAACCCCCATTCATGTTAGAATGAGATGAACAAACATATATCAACACAAGAAAGCGATTTTTTTAGCGTGGAAACCCCTACAAATCGAGGGAAAACCACTCGGACTCCTAGAGCCTCTTAAACATGTTTTCCACTATGTCTGACTTATGGGATAACAACAAGATCTCTCAGCTCACTAGAGGAGTGCATGCAAAGAACATGAATTTCATGAAAAAAAGAGATTTAACACTCATACATCATCCATACACTAGGGATGGTTCACAAAAAGGACCTTAGGAATGAGAGTTGAGGAATCAAACCAAAAGGATTAGGAGAGATCCGCGATGAAGCCTTCCAATCTTGCCTTCTCCAAGAACCCTAGCTCCTCCTTCTCTTCCTTAGATTATTCTTCTTTTTCTTCCTAAAAACCATGAATAGTCACACCCATCATTCTCATCAAAGATGAGAGCATTTACCCTTGTGAAATTCCCTTTAAGCCCTCCTCCATAAGTCAACATAGCTTCATTTTTTTTTTTTTTAAACATGGGCCAACCCAACAAATGGGCTGGACCCAACAAATAGTGTGTTTTTTTTTTGGGATTTTTATTAAGATAAGCTTCTTTCGTTATATAAATATATCTAAATATTTAAGTATTAAGAGTAATGCTATATACAACGGAGAGGTTACACGAATTTTCTACATGACTCATGTGGCTGCCACCTCATTGTCTCATTTCTTTCTCCTATCCAGTCAAACTTTTTTTTTTTTAAGTCATATTAGATAAAGAAATTTATGCCCTAATTCATCTTCTCTCTCACAACCGGCCGCCCGGCGCCCACTGAACCTCATGCCTCTCGCCTATCACCCGCCACGCCACCGATCCCTCCGCCTGTCGCTACACCGTTGTCATTCTCGTGACCATCCCACGCTATCGAACCCCGCCCCCGGCACTCAGCGCCTGTAGCCTGTCGCCCCATCAACAGATTAGTGTTGTAGTTCGTGGAATATCTACAGATAAAGAAACAACTCATAAGTTTTGTTATCTTTCACTTTGATTCTAAGATTGAAGTTCAACTTGTAAATGACCTATGTGAGTTTAAGACAAGCATCATATTATTTCTTCAGGAAGCTTACCTTTCTTATATATATTTATGTAAGATTCATAGATGTCTATGTTTTGCTACTTTATTTGAAAGATATTACAAGGAATTATTTATTTTAGAATTAGTAAATTTTGTGGAGCTGTTCATGAAGCTGATTCTACGAACATCACATTTAGCATTAGTTCACCACCGGCATCTAATGAAGCAAAGTTCATGTATTGCTGGCAAAGTTCACCACCGGCATCTCCAAACAATCCATGCCCTGTCCATCACCTCTGGCTTCCAATCAAATGTTTTCTTAGCAAACGTTCTTCTCTCAGGGTTCTTAAAATCTGGTCATCTCTTGTCACACCTCGAACCCGGCTCGCTAGGCCCAGTAGTGCACTGACAAACGGCCGCACACCTACAAGGCCGAAACCAAGTAGGCATACAAGGCTTCAAAACCTGAAAAAAAAATTAACAACAGGATTATGAGCTTGGGAGCCCAGTAAGTAACCACTAAAAATATCATGATCACAAAATGTCCAATAATCTTTAAAAACATACAAAATGTAATATAATGAAATAAATATCAAAATGAACCCATAAATCAGAAATTGTTCAAAACAGATTTAATTTATCAAAATAATGAGCATATAAGTCCCCCAAACAACTAATGCCAAAACAAAATATCAGAACTCATTTATTTAAACTCAGTGACCCGAGTCAGATTTCAGAACTCATAAGTTTACCCTCTGTGACCAGAGCCAGAATATCAAAAGCCGTTATTCTTCACCGACGGAACGGTGCAAAACTATAGTTTTTATATCAGAAGTACGTGTCGACACGGTCAATGTTTAACCCCAGGTTATTGCAAAGTTAGTTTGGGGACTACAAGTTTCTATAACAAAAATATGTCGGGTCCAAAATGATTGTCAACGCAATAATATGAAAATTTAGTGATCCCGTTTTCTAACAAAATTAATCCAATTATATCAAATAATCATTTATCAATTCACACGATATTCCACACAATATAAAAATTTATTTAAATTTGGAAACACCATTATAACAAATATGGTTAATCAGGAAAACATTATATAGATAAACACTTTTTCCAAAGAACCCAAAACCAATCCAAAAAAAATCATAAATTAAATAAATAAAAGCAACTTAAAAAAATATCATGAATCCATAGAATGATTATATTAACAACTATTGGTGTAAGTTAACATAAAAATCTCTAATTAAACAAAAATATCATAAAACAAATAAAAATAAATAAATAATATTACTAAATGATGATTAAACATAGTAACAAAAATAGCCTTGGAATAATTTTTAACAAAGTAAAACCCAAGTTAATTAAATAATTACGTAGATGATTATTGGGAATCAAAAATTTGCATATACATATATGTACATATTTATATGTGGTGTACTTACTTGTCGATTGCTCAAAAACCCCCCAAAATTCTACGATATTTCTTCGATGGAACCTCACAACGTAAGAGACAAAACCCTTGACGGAGAGACCTATCCTTGTCTTTGCCGCCGGCACCACACACCAAATCAAAAGAAAAAGAGGAGAAAAGGGGAAAAAAAAACTAGATCTCTCCCTCTTCTTAATCCAAACAAAGATCTATAATGAGAAACAAAGAGGTGGCGGCTAGGGTTTTGAAACCTAAATAAAAGATAAAAAAATCTGTAACTGCCATGCATGCACAATTAATAAAATAATAATAAAAAAAATGTGTGGGGCCCACATCTCTGCCATGCATGGAACTATTCGATGGAATGCCTCAATGAAACCTCATCTCTTAGTCCACAATGATTGCTACGAGCGCTGGGAGACAAGTGACATGTGACGTGCGCCGGGTTTGGTGGAGTAGGATGGTTGCGAGCATGACAATGCCCGCTGGTTGTGAGAGTGAGAAGATGAATTAGGGTATAAGTTTCTTTTATCTATTTTGACTTATTAGGATGAATATGAGAGAAAAATGAGATAGTGAGATGGCAGCCCACGAGAGATGTGAGGAAAATTCGAACCTCTTCGTTGCATATAGCATTACTCAAGTATTAATACCAAAATTTTCATCATTTCTTATCTTCTTTTGATTATATTCTTTCCACTTTCACGAAAGAGTGTGTTAATAAATAGCTTGGTATAATAATTATTTTCTTATTTTTGAATTTATTTTTAAATGTATACTTACTAATTAAAATTAAAATTTTTATTTTTGAATTTACTAATTAAATGTATACTTTTTGAATTTATTTTTAAATGTATACGTACTAATTAAATATAAATATTTAAGTATTAATACTAAAATTTTTCATCATTTCTTATCTTCTTTTGATCATATTATTTCCACTTTCACGAAGGAGTGTGTTAATAAATAGCTTGGTATAATAATTATTTTATTATTTTTGAATTTATTTTCAAATGTATACTTACTAATTAAAATTTAAACTTTTATTAATATTCATTATTTATTTATTATTTAGCAAAAAATGTTAACTTTTAAAAATTTTAATTTTATTAGTATTAATTAAGTAATTTTTTTATCATATCATATAAAAGTTTTCTTTCCAATAAAAATTTAAAAAAAAAACTCTAATCATGTACTTTTATCCTCTTCATCAAACCCACCTTGCAAATGTTATTTTTTATTATTTATTTTTAAAAAAAGTGAATAAAGTTGATTAAAATAAAAAGATGAAGAATCCAATTTCTCTTGGGTTAATATAAGACTTTATAAACGATGTTACATCATACCCAAAAATAATATTTATTGTAAAATTTTATGTAAATTTTGTATAATAATAATAATAATAATAATAATAACATTGCATTGTTGTAGCTTATGAACCGGTAATGTTATGTGGCTAACCAGGCTTACAGTTATGAACCTTGCAAATGTTATTTATTTATTTATTTATTTATTTTGCTAGATGTGAGATTGATTACCATTAAAAAAATAGAAAGATTTATTGTGTATATATATAAATATATATGTTTTAATTAAAATTAATTAATTAATTATATATAAACAAGCTCTCTTGAGTCTTGACACACACAATGTAATGTGAGCTCCAAACTATTTTATTGTCATTTAACCAACATTCCCTTAATAGTCTGAATTATAATATTTCACAGGGGTATATGTATAAATTATGTATTTTTGTATACATAATCAATTTTCATTTTACCACTTCCTCTTCCCTCCCTCATCAAGTGATGCGCCCGAAATCCCCCGTCCAAAACCCTAGCTCTCAGAGCTCCATCCACTCCATCAATGGCGACGAGGAACCATAACTCTCCCAACCTCGAATGCCGGATGTATGAGCCCTGGTACCCGGAGGTGGACATGGCCGTCATAAAATTTTCATTTTATTGTTGCTGGTTATAGAGATGTGGTCTGGATTTCAGGGAGTAGAAAGGCTTGGAAGAAGAGAAGGAAGGAGGAAGGAGATCGGGATGAGAGGAAGTGGAGGAGAAGAGAGAATTTTTCGAGCCAAAAGATGCCTCTCTATTCATCAACGCTTCTATTTATAGAGAATCAATACAAATCCTAACAACCTTGCCACTCCGGCATTTCATCAAACATTAGTTGTGCCGTGACAGCTAGCACTATACCCGAACCTTCTCAAATACCCTTCTCCTAATTACATTCATAAGCATATTCAAACAACCAATTAACCAAAGAATTCATATTAAACTATATAGTCTTGAAACTGGAAGGTGGTTTGCTTTGAGTCCTGGGCCAAGTGCTCCTCCACAATCCTATCTCAAACCTTTTCGGGCACCGATTCTTGTGCAACAATTGCTTCTCCTGAATTTTTATCCTTGTCCTCAAGGATGAATTCGAAATGTCTTCTTGAATGCCATAGCATCCTCCCACGCTGCGTCCTCACCGATCGATGATCCCATCGAACCAAAGACTTCGGGAAAGTCCTCCCTTTCTTGATAATATCCCCCGAACTTCGTAATGGCTTTTTGGTTGTAGTAGTGGATGTTGATTAAAGAATTCCGCAGGCAACGGATTAATATCAACAGCCGGGTCACCAACAAACCGCTTCAATTTTGAGACATGAAATACATTATGAAGCTTGGCCGAATCTGGAAATTTCAAACGGTATGCAACCGCGCCAACTTGTTCAATTATCTGGAATGGACCAAAGAACCTGCGGGCAAGTTTCTGGGAGGTCCGACGCACCAAGGACAATTGCCGGTATGGTTGTAATTTCAGTAAGACCCAATCACCCAAATTAAATTGGACATCTATGCGGCCAGCATTCACTTGATTCCTCATCCTTTGCTGAGCTCGTTGTAGATTCTTTTGCAATGAAGCCATGAGAGTTGCACGATCAGAGAGAATCCCATCCACCGACGCCACTGTTGACGAGCCCAGCAAGTAATCAGCTAAGGATGGTGGTGATCTACCGAAAACGGCTTCGAATGGAGACATCTTAATTGTGGAGTGCCGAGTCAGTATCGTAGTGCCATTCGCCCACTGAGTACTCGTGACCACTGTCGTGGATTGTCCCCGGCGAAGCACCGAAGATAGTCCTCTAGATACCGGTTTAGCACCTCAGTTTGGCCGTCTGTTTGCGGGTGATAAGCACTGCTCGTCGCCAACATTGTGCCCCTCATGAAACGAAAACAGCTCCCCACCGTAATCCGAGACATAAACAATGGATCACGATCAGACACTATCTGAGCCGGTACTCCATGGATTTTAATCACATCCCGTACCATGATCTCCGCAACTTGAGGTGCTGTAAAATTGGGTCCCAGAGCTGAGAAATGGGCATGCTTGGACAATCGGTCGACGACCACGAAGATGGCTACCTTCCCACCAGACGGTGGTAATCCGGTTATAAAGTCCATCGATACAGAGTGCCAAATTTTTCCAGGAATCGGTAACGGCTGCAACAACCCCTGCGGTGCCCGATTGAATGGTTTTGTTGCCTGACAAACAGCGCATTTGGAAACATATTCCTGTACCGATTGTCGAAGCTCTGGCCAATAAAAGACTGCTGCTAACCTGGACAGTGTTCGCTGCACCCCTGCATGGCCCCCCGTCGGAGTCAAGTGGAATTCCGCCAATAACAGCGGTTGCAAAGCGGAGGTCACTGGAATCCATACTCTGTTCTTGAAAAGCAGAATTCCATTGCGAACAGAATAATTATGATGGTTTCCAGGATCCTTGATGACATCATCAATCTGTTGCAATGTTGCCGGATGGGATTTATAGTCCATACGTATAGCATCCCAAAGGACCGGCTGTGGTCGTGACTCTGCGAACAGAGCGTGACAAGTGACCCGCTCGAGCCTTGATAACGCATCTGCCGGGCCATTGAGCACCCCTGGTTTATATTCAATGTCAAAGTCGAACCCCCACGAGCTCAGCAAGCCACCTCGTTGTTCCTGCCTCGGATGGTTTGATGCATCAATGCCCAAGACTCGGTGATCGGTTTGAATAGTAAAAACGCCTTCCCAAGAGATATTGGCGCCACTTTCTAACTGCCTCTGTTATCGCGAACAGTTCGCGGCCATAAGTGGATGATGCCTGCTGTCTGGGAGTAAGTTGTCGACTGAAATATGATAGTGGGTGACCATCCTGCAGTAACACCGCCTCCGATGCTCGTACTCGGACGCGCCTGCTTTGGACGATGAACGGCTTGGAAAAAAATCCGCAATTGAGTACGGGGTGTGCAGAAAGGCCATCTGTAACTTCTGAAAAGCTTTAGTGGCATCAGACGTCCAAACAAAGGCATCCTTCCTTAGCAGTGCTGTTAAAGGAGCAGCAAGGACCGAATAGCGTGGCACGAAGCGCCGGTAATACCCACACAATCCCAGAAAGCTTCTCAATGTCTTCACGGAGTGTGGAATTGGCCAATCCTTGATAGCTTGGATCTTGTCAGGGTCAACGGCCACTCCGTTGTTGGAGATGATATGCCCCAAATAACCGAGTGAAGTACACCCGAATTCGCACTTGGATATCTTTGCGAATAACTTGTGAAATCGGAGACGAGTGAGAACATCTTGGAGATGGAGCAAATGGGATTCCCAGTCGGAGCTGTAGATTAGAATATCATCGAAAAATATAAGGACATATTTTCGCAATACCTGCCGGAAGGTTGAATTCATCAAAGATTGGAAGGTTGATGGAGCGTTTGACAGGCCAAATGGCATCACTAAGAACTCGTAGTGTCCGTCATGCGTCCTGAACGCCGTCTTCTCGACATCCTCGGGGTAAATGCGGACCTGGTGATAACCAGCCCGAAGGTCTAGCTTCGAGAAGACCTTGGCGCCTGAAATCTCATCTAAGAGCTCCTCCACCGTCGGAATGGGGAACCGGTCTTTAACGGTGACGGCGTTGAGGGCGCGATAGTCCACACAAAATCTCCAGGTGCCGTCCTTCTTCTTGACCAGTAGGACCGGGGATGAGAACGGACTGGTACTCGGCCGTATCACCCCCTCCGATAGCATGTCGCCTACCAGTCTCTCCATCTCTGTCTTCTGAAAATGCGAATACCGATATGGTCGGACGTTAACGGGGACTGTTCCTGGTAGCAACGGAATTCGGTGATCCTGGGGTCGGGACGGTGGCAACCCTTTTGGTGTCTGGAAAACATCATTGTAGTTGCAGAGGATGACCTTGATTCTACTGAGGAAGAAGATAGGTATATCGGGTCCCAACTTTGGAGATGGATCCAAGTTAACGGGTTCCACCCGTAAGTGATAGTATTGGGCCGTGTCATCCTTTGATTTAACTAAGGAAGCTGATCGAGCCATGTCACACCGAACCGGATTCACCCCATTTAATCGGATGCGTGCACCTTGATACATGAACTCCATCCATAGGTGCTCATAATCAAATAGAATCGGGCCCAAGTTTCGCATCCATTGCACACCCAAGACGAGATCCGCACCGTAGATTGGTAATAAGATCAGATCAACGGCGAAGATTGCGTCTCCGAGCTTGAGTTTCACGGCCGAACATTCGCCACCACAAGACAGAGCATCCCCATTACCCACAGTCACCCGCATATGCGCCGATGGTTGGACGGCGAGATTAAGGTGAGTTGCTAGCCGTGATTGGATAAAATTGTTCGTCGATCCTCCATCGACGAGGACTATTACCTCTTTACCATTGATAGAACCTGATAATTTCAGCGTGGATGGCACCACTCGACCCACCAACGCATGAAAAGAAATGCAAGGAGTGTCCATCTCCCACCCCACCTCCGGGGATCTTGATTCGGGCATAGTCATGGGATCAGGAGGCGGTTCCTCCGCTGGAGACACCGGATCATCTTGCTCGACCATCAAGCAAAGAAATAACGCAGGATTACACTTGTGTCCTGGTGTGAATTTAGAATCACAATTAAAACAAAGGCCCTTCTCCCTCCGGGCTGCCATCTCTGTCGGAGTGAGTCTCTTAATTGGTAAAGAAGCAGAGCGGTGCACCGCCGGTGCTGACGGTATTGTTGCCGGCCGATGAAAGGACGGTCGAGGGATACTCAATTTTGCAGCAGTGAATTTGTCTTCTATAAGCTTCGCCATACCCACCGCGTCATGAATATCGCTGGGTTTCAGGATGTATAGCTCCCGTTGTATGTCCTCCCTGAGACCGGACAAGAAGCAATTCAGAAGGCTCCGCTGGCTCAAATCGGTCACCCGATTGGACAGACATTCAAAATCCTGGAGAAATGCTGAGACTGTGGATGTCTGTTTGAGCTTAAATAAAGAGGCCTCATGATTAAAGAACGATGACGGTCCGAAGCGTAGCTCAAGCTTCCGGACGAAATCGTCCCAAGTGGTAAGCTGATCCGTAGAGAGAAGCCATTGGAACCATTGTCTCGCCGATCCAGTCATATAGAATGCAGCCATGGCCAAACGCTGATCAGCTGGGATCTGATGAAAATGAAAATAGTGGTTAATTTGGAATAACCAACCTGGAACATCTTCACCAGAGAAAAACTGTATCTCAATTTTGGGTGGACGGATCGTAGATCCAGAGTTGTTTGAGTGGAGTGATGGAGGTATTAGCGGGGATGACGAGTGGAGTGGGCTGGCTGTATGTGATGGAGGTCGGGGTAATAATGGGGGTTGGCCAGAGGAGAACGGCGAAGGAGACATAGATGGCGTTTTGTCAAGATGCTGAAGCTTCACCATCATTTCGGCCATGACTGATTGTTGAGCGGCTAGTGAGCTACGGAGAATATCAAAGGATTCAGAGTGATTCTTTCGTAAAAGATCGAACGACTCCGAGTGTTGTTGAACTGTTGTGCAGAGGGCATCGATCTTGGAGAAAACCGCATCATGACGAGCAAGCTGATCTGCCATGGACGTCAACTGCTCGTCGACAGCTCGTGCTCGCGTCATCATCCCGTCCGTCATGAGTCAATGAAAGCACCAAATTGTTGCTGGTTATAGAGATGTGGTCTGGATTTCAGGGAGTAGAAAGGCTTGGAAGAAGAGAAGGAAGGAGGAAGGAGATCGGGATGAGAGGAAGTGGAGGAGAAGAGAGAATTTTCAGGCCAAAAGATGCCTTCTCTATTCATCACTGCTCTATTTATAGAGAATCAATACAAATCCTAACAACCTTGCCACTCTGGCATTTCATCAAACATTAGTTGTGCCAGGACAGCTAGCACTATACCCGGAACCTTCTCAAATACCCTTCTCCTAATTACATTCATAAGCATATTCAAACAACCAATTAACCAGCAATTCATATTAAACTATATAGTCTTGAAATCTGGAAGGTGGTTTGCTTTGAGTCTGGCGCGTGCTCCTCCACAATCCTATCTCAGCCTTCTGGGCACCTGATTCTTGTGCAACATGGACATGGCCGTCATGATACAGGTGAAGAACATCGCCAACGTGGGCGCCTACGTCTCCTTGCTCGAGTACAACAGCATCGATGGCATGGGCATGATCCTCTTCGCCAATCTCTCTTATTATTTTTTTTTAAATTTTTTGGAAGCAGAATGACTCTACAACCGCTGAAGATTCGTGGGGACATTGAGGTGAAGCGCTTGCAGTTTGATGATGTCCTCCACATTAAGGTTTGTTTGTTGATTTGTGCTTTTGGGATGTTGTGCTGTCTTGTGTTCTTGAATTTAGCTTTTTCAGTGTTTTCTTGCAGCAAGCAATGAGGAAGATAGAGGCAGAGGGCAATGAAGATTGACCAGTGACAATTAAGTTAGTTGCACCTCCCCTCTATGTTCTTACCACTCAAACTCTTGACAAGGTTTGTTGAATATTGAATATTGACCCTTTTTGTTTTATTTGATTAGCTGCTTTTATGATATTTAATTTTGTATTTACCGATGTTGCTTTATTCTGCTGCAATATTATAGATTTTGCTTGTGGAGCTTTATATAGGATTGGAATTATGAAATCAGTGTAGAATTTGAAAGGAAACATTGAATCTGTTTAGTGAAAGGACAAACAGAGTGTGTAAGCTAGATTTAAAATTGTTTGAGATTATATTGCAGTGAGGTTCAAAAGGTGAGTAGAAATGAAACACGAGGTTGCTCATTCATTCCACTTCCCATTTTTCTGTTTTTGAGGGTTTTGAATCCTCATACTTGAATTTCTTTGTTTGCAAAATAAAAGGTCCACATGAGATTAGTCATTTGTTTATGCCCCATAAAAAGTTGGGCGATTAAGGTGAGTTAGTTTGACCAAACGATGGGTAAAATGAATCTTGAATAAAAGACAATTCTTGAATAATGATATTGGTGGATTGCTTTACATATGACAAGTATTTGTAGTTTCCTTCTTAACTGCTTGTCTTGAAAGTGTGGTTTCCTTATATTTGGATAGATGAAAGAAATTTCATCTATTGTTTTAATTGGCACTTAAATGAGTTATTTTTATATATTTGGAAATCATAAGTTATTAAGTTTGCAAGTTTAGGGTGCATCACATGACTAAAGTATATATTTTGCAGTATATCCTATATGCATCACTCATTTGATTTTATAGACTATTGCATAAGTTTTTCATTTGTTTTGCTAAATGGTCATCTGGACAGGACTCCATTTAACCACCACTAGGTGAACTGCGGCAGTGGCACTGACTGTCGGGGCCCATTTTGAGGTTTAATTATTGTGTTGGATTGCGCTTGTTCAACCTAGCTGTTGGAAATGTCCATGCTAGTTAATTCACTTCCCTTATATTTTATGGATAACTTCAACAGTCAAGCAGATAATGACTCATTAATCATTAACTGCATCACATCATTAAGATAAGTTTAGACTGATCAAATTCCATCTGTATTCAACTAATGAAATCGTTTGAGATGAGGATATTCAAGCATATAGATTACCTATAGGTTACTTTTTAAGATAATCATTTGAGAAGTTCTGTATTTTGTGAAAAGCAATTGTAGCTTGTCAAAACCAACTTCTTTTGGCCTAGGTGCTTATAACATGACAATATTAAATTGAGAAATATGGTGATGTAAGAGTATATACTTATAGCTAATAATACATTTAGTTAATCTGATAGAAATTATATGGGAAAGGGAGTTGGTTATCATGATACAATTGGATTCATTATTATCAAAAATATGGAGTGAAAACTTTAACAGGTGACTTGTCTTCATGGTTTGATATTCTCATACTGTAGTGAAAATGATTATAAATGTGTTTAGAATTTAGGAGAATGCTAGGTGCATCATTCATTCCTGGCTGCTTGTTAAGGCTCATAGATTTCTTACCTGTCAAAAATTTTGAAAAGTACCATTGGATGGAAACTGCATACCACACACACTTTTAGACAATATTCTTGGGGAAGAAGGTGCTATTGTATGGATCTTACAATCAATGCATGCTTTGTGTTGGAAAACTATTGAGCTGCACTGTATTTTTGACTTGGTTACTACTTGTGGTCAGCATGTTGGTCATTTTGTTCGAAAAGAGTAAACTTTGGTGGTTTGTGGGAGTCATCTTCTGAGTAGTGTTCTTCTTCTGCATTAAGAATTACCCATTTACAAATTTCATTCGTTGACTGAATCTATGGGACTAATATGTACATGTCTACATTCTGATTAAGTGCTTCTTTTTTGGCCACAAGCTTGTTCTGATTGGCATAAGCTATATATATATATATATATATATATATTACATCAAAGCGATTTGCTTAAAATTAAGCTTCTTACTGGATAATGTGAGCTTTTATTTGGCATGAATCATTTGTTATTTCTACACAAGCACCAAGTGGTTGATTGGCAAGATACATGTCCAACACCCATGAATCATCCATCAATTTTGCCTTTCATTAATTTTTTTCCTGTTTGCAATCCGAAGTTTCTTTTTCACTGGAGCAAGGGATTTCTGTCTTAAATAATGCAACCAAAGCATGCACTGAGGAAATGGAACATCACAAGGGAAAGCTTATAGTAATGGAAGCACCAAGAGGCATGAGTTTCCATAGAAATATCTTATCTTTAAATTGTTTAATGCTTCTTCCCTTATTTTATCTTTGTCCTTTTGCTGAAATGGGGTTGGCAATTTTTAAAAGTGGAAAGAAAGTTTCCTTTTCGCCTCTTCTATTTCATGATTTTAATTTTCCTTTATGAGTATTATTAGTGTTAGACTAATAATGCTCTTTGCATCTGATGTGATATGTGGGAAATTGTTTATCAACTTAATAATTTTCTGGGTGAGCAAACGGGATGACAAGCTTCTTGCTGAGCATAGTTCTAAACTGGTATCTGCTAATGAAGTTGATGGAGATGATGGAAGTGAAGAAGTAGAAGAAGATTCATGAATGGGCAAGTTAGATGTGGAAAATCCTGGTGGTCTACCTGAGTAAAAAAACGTAAGTTTTTTTCTGCTTCAAGCATTTGCGTAAATTTATTATAATTTTCTTATGTGGATTTGGTTTATATCTTCATTTTCAAACTATTTTACTTTTCAGAGTTACTGTGTAGTTTCTCTAGCTTTTGTAATTGTTCCCTTTTTCATAATAATTTTAAAGAAAAATGATGCATTATTCTCATATTTCTTTTTCCCCTCTTTGGACTCAAAGAAAGATAAAACAACTGGCCACAAAAAGGCATTAAGATTGTCAGTTGGGCCAATATCAGTACTGCTCATGAAGTGTGCAAATAAATTTGATGAGACACAGAACTTATTCCCTAATCAATTTGACAAGAATCTAGGTATGAGATCTGACCTTCTGTCTAAATTATTTCATTGTTGAATCATGACTAATCTTCACATGCATCTGTTTGCATATTTTCCCCTTGAGGCCAATTGAAACTATGAATTTATTTTTTGCTCAATTGAGGTTAAGTTATAGAACCGGCTTTTCCATTTATTGTGCAATCTCAGAAGCTCTTCATTTATTTACCACCTTAAATTTTTTTCTCTCTCTATTAAGGTTAAGGTCTTTTTCTAATACTTATTTTCACTGTCTGTTCTTTTTCACTGGAAGATGTATTCTGTCTTAGTAAAGATTAGGTTACTAGTGTTACTAGAAACAAATAATAATTATGACTTACATACAAATGGTTGAGTAGTGATAGCAAATACAAGAAAATTGGGTATTAGGATTTTAATATCTTTAACCTATAATTTGCATCCCACTTTTCTTTGCAGAACAATTTCATCATACCATTGGTGACTTTTGGTAAACAGTCAATCTCATGGTAATACAAAAACACAAGAACTTGGAGAGAGACCTTTTGGCAAGGATTGAGAGATCTTATTAAATCCTCACACCTTGGATAGGCATTTGTTCGCCATGGTCTGATTTATCATACAGGTTTTAACCAACATTTCTAGAGTGATAGGCTTGGACTTTTCTTGCAAGGTGATATCAGGTTTATCATTATTGGTTTTAATTAATATTTCTAGAAGAGATAGGCAGGTGATTTTTAATCATTTCATGAATATGGTGTTTAATCAACATTTCTAGAGAGATGCATAGGTAACACAGAGAGAGAGAGAGGAGAGAGCGCAAAGCTTGGAAGTAAACATGGAGCATCACAAGATTGTGATGAGAAAGGAGGGGGCAATGCAAATGCTATTGGAAAGACACAGAACTACGTAACCCTGAAAAGAATCTAAAAACAGCATGGATTGAAAGGTAATAAAACAAACGAAACAATTTGATTTGGATCATGTCCCAATCAAATTCTCTCAATTCTCTCATGGACTGTGATGTGTGGACCTTCTCTTGTCGGATTTATTCTTTGGCTAAGAAACAAGCTCCCCACCAACTCCATCTATGTATTTCCTCTTCCTATGGTTTCATCTCTCTAACACTCTTTCCTTTAATTTCCATCCATTTGTCTCTTTAGTTTGTCACACTAATCATGAATTTGTGGTGAAATTACTTGTTATGTTTTGTTTTGTTTCAGTGATAGTTTAATACAAATTATTTGTTTCCTTGACATACAAGATGTGTGCAAAACTATAGGAAGTGATTGATTCTTTGAGCATCTGATAATTCCCTCTTTCAACTGTTTTAGCAATCAATCATATCAAACTTAGATCCTAAGCAATGTTATTAAGCTTGCCACTTTAATTTAATTTCATATTCTTAGCTCATTAGGTCTTCTCCTGGTCCCCCCTTCAATGAATGAATGAATTTTTATTGTTCCTTGGTGAATGACTAGAGAGAGAGAGAGAGAGAGGTCTAATTTTTAATTTTTTCTTCTTTGTTATTATTATCTCTTGTTTCCTATAGTCAATCACAAGGAACATTGAGAGAGAGAAGTGATTTTGATTTGGATGTGGATGCTTTGAGGTCAAGAAAGTTCTCAAGTGCTAGAAAACAAAGTGCTTTTAGGGAATGGTACAAAAGCCAGCCTTAACCTGTTCCTCTTTTCACTAAGGTCATAATGAACTGGTTCTATTCAATTTCAATACTATAAAAGCACTCCTCTATAGAATGTCTTATGAGAATTTTGCCATCACTTAACTTAATTTCAGCTCTAATTCAAACTTCAGCAATTCACATTAATAAATATGTTCTATTCCAGCAATGTTTTTGTTTGAGAGAATTAGAATTTTAGATTTGGATGTGATTGAAAATCCCTTAAGCCTGTTATCTCTTTCTAACAATATATATTTCAAACCAAGGGAGTAAAAAGAAGAGAATTTATCTGGATAAGCTCATCAAATAATCAAATAATTTAATAGTCTAGCAAAGTTAGGAAGAAGAATCACACCTTTTAAGGCTCATCATTATTGAAGGCAAATTAAAAAACAAAAAATTAGAAGAAAAGGCAAGCTAATCCATTCAAAGGAATAAAGCACTTCTCAGGATGGCCAAGCGAATTAGGGACCATTATAAGGTCCATACTGTAAATTTTTCCAACCTTTGATAACATCATCTATGATGCGTCAATGACGTGTAACACAATACTCAGGGTTTTACACATCGATCCCTCAAAAAAAGAAATTTTCATATTGCTTCTTTTCCCTTCACTTTTCGAAAATTATGGATATGCCCCTATGTTCTTCATTAATTGACATTCGTCTTGAATAGTCAGTACATTCATAATGGAGTATATTAGACTAGTAACAATTTCATTTTAAAAAATGAACCCCATTTACATATTATATAAAAATAATGAATGCCTAACAAAATTTGAACTTTATAAAGGAGCAAAGTGATTTTTTTTTCTTTTTCTTTTTTTTTTAAAGTTCCAAAATAAAGGACACGTGTCGTGAAGTGAATGGGCGAGTACGGTGAGGATGCGTACAAAAGACGAGGTTGTTAAGTAGTCAACGTCGTGGGCTGGGCCGGTCTTCTACTTTATTGGCGGGCCCCACGTTCTGTAGTTCGGACGGCCCAAGCGCACGCCAGGGCCCCACACGTGCGGGGGAGGTCAATCCCTCCTTACCGTCCTTCCATAATCTCTCCCTCTCTTACTTTATTTTGTTTTTTTTTTTCTTTCTTTTTCCCCCTTCTTTTTCTTTAACTTTATGTAAATAATTTTCTCCTTTTTATTGTATTTTTTTTAAAAAAATTTTGGGACCTTTACACGTGTGAGGACATCTGGGTCGCTGACTCTTTGGTTTAGACTTTTGTCTTCGTGTGCTTTGAGATTCCTCCTCCGTGTCCATGATGCATGAAAAATTCTTGTATTTTCATTTTTTATATATTTTTTATGGAGATGATTATGATATTTACATTTTTATAAAACATTTTATTAAGTTGTATTTTGGTTTTTATTATAATAAAAGAAACATATAAATACTAAAGTTTCGTGAAAAAAGTATGTCAAATAATTTCTTTAAAGTAAAAAAAAATATCATTTATTTTGGTCTTTGATTAAGTGAAATTTTTATTGATTTGTTTGTTCTACAATGCTGAATTATATTAGTAAATGTCTGTTGAGTTAGCCTAAATATTTGGTGTAATACAATGTATGTTAGACATGGACCCATAAAAAATGATATTAATAAAAACATTATAAAAAAACTTTCAAAAGGTTATGATTAATTTATAAACATAAGGTTAAAAAAAATTAGTTTCTCATGATATTTACAATGGTTAAGTATCATATGTGTCGGATAATTTTAGCTATTACATCGCATATTTTTATATATTTAATAAGTGTTAAATGGAATATATAGTTATGTATCTCCTAGGAGCCGTTTGGTTCGTGGTAATGTAGAAAGATTACCATGTGTTTACGTGGTAATATGAAAATATTACCACGTTTGGTATTGCAATGATGGTAATCTTATGGTAATATGACATTACCAACATTGAGAACATTATCAAGAAATTTAATAATTCTATTACCACCAAATTTGGTGTCTATCTTGGATTACCGTAAAATCTCATAACTTTTTATATTTTACCAAATTGATTACCAAGAACCAAACACGGTAATGAACTATTACCAGTAATAAGAATTTTCAACCAAACATGGTTATATCAAATTACCACAATATTCTCAATCATATAACATTCCCACCCATATTACCATGGTAATCTCGTTACATAGTAATATATCATTACCACGAACCAAACGACCCTAAAGTTGAGTAGTTTTCAAATAAATAAAAATAATTACTTCAAAAAGTCGATATATACAATTTTTTATTTTAAGATTTATAATGAATAAACCCCAATTTTAAGGGTCAATAACACATCAAATTAATTTTCAGAAAACAATGCATACATACATTCATACATTGGAAAAAAAAATATATATGAAACTATTAATGTAAATCAATGTTAATGGAATCTCTTCTCTAAGCTATGAGATGGCTAATTACAGGGAGTTAAGGGATTTTATTATTATTATTCTCAATTTTATTGGTATGATTTCTTATAAATTATGTCATGTTTGTGTAAAATAATCTAATATGATTCTTTTGGTTGAGAGAAGATAATCCTCATAAATTCATTGTCATCCAATGCTACAAATATTAATACTACTACTAATAATAATACATCTTGTTTGATGTGGAAGTGGACCAAGGATTTGTTCTTATTTCAAATCATAGATTAGTAACCATGCATGGAAATAAAGAATTCATAATAGACATTAGAGTGACATTTATTCCAAAGATAACTAAACCCAACCCACTAAAATTACTTTTTTATTAGATAAAAACAACACTATATCAATCACAAATATTCTTGATTTAATGTAGTCAAAAATAATCAAATTCAGTCAGCTTTGTGTTAAATTTATAGACAAAAGCCATCACTAAAGTCATGTTAGTCTTTGATTATGCTAACAAGCCACCTAATTAAAAACAATAGATGCTATTGCCAATCACCTTGATTTATTTATAGAAATTTTTGTATATCATATATAATAAATATATTAATATTAGTATTTATGAGTCAAACTACTGTAATTTGAGAAAAATCGATAAATAAATTTTTTTTTTACAAACGTATAAAAACACTTTCATACTAATAATGGAGGGGATTGAAATACCAAATCTTCATATATGATTTCATAATATAAAGTATAATTTATATAAACTTTTAAAATTTGGGAAAAAAAGGGGGAAAATAAAGAATAATTAAAGCAAAAGGCAAAGACCTTATCAAGTAGAAGTATAGCAAAGATGGAGAAAAGCAAAAGGGTGGAACATTGCTTCTTAGTCTAGTCACAATCTATTATACTAGTTGGGAAAATCAAAATAAAGATCATAATAATGGAAGTGAAGACAAGTGTGTAAAAAAACTAGTGTTCCTCTCTACTTTGAAGTTATTTCTATTTCAATGTTTTTTCATTTACTTTCAACTACTTGTAAATGCACTTTAGTAACAAAGTATAAATAGAAAAAGATATACACTAAAGTTAAAAATGCACAAATTCCATAATTTTTTTTTTTGGAAATGCCTTTTGTCCCTTTCCTTAGCTTGTCATTCTTTATCTAACTTAAAGGAATTGTAATTATTATGCATGTGTTTCTTACAAGGAAGAAATATTTACTGCAATTCAAGCTATGTAATTTATCTTGTGTTTGGTATAACGCCATAAAATAGGTTAGCTCAAGACTCTTTTTATATAAATTATTGAATATATTTTAGTTTTCTTTTTGTATATATTTGAAAATACCTCCAAAATATAATAATTATCTTTATAGCATTGAAACCTTAAAAAATCTATTTTTATGCTCCTCCTCATCATATAAATTAATTATTTTAGCGTACAATTAAGAAAATATTAAAATCACAATATATATATAAGCGTACAATTAAGAAAATATTAAAATCACATATATATATATATATATATATATATATATATATATATAACTTTACATTTCTCCAACTCATATCTAATTCTCTATTCTATATTAACCCTATGTGATACATGCCTTTCTTGTTTTTTTGGGATGATATTGTACATAGGGATGGCAACGGGTAGGGTATGGGCAGGGTATGCCAAAACTTTTACCCGTACCCGTAACCCCTACCCCATACCCGTACCTCGTCGGGTAAAAAAATCATACCCTTACTCCCTTCACCCTGCGAGGGGTATGGGTATACTCCGCTACTCCGTTGTTATCCCATTGTTCAAATTATCGAATTAAATTTAAATAATAATAAAAAAATAAATTAATTATACATTATATTACAATCTTTTAAACACATGTCCATAAATTCAAAAATTACTAAGTTGATATATATTTGTTTATCTTAAATTATATAATCACATAAAAATGATATTTATTTAGGACTCAATGGTAACTCTACCTTTTGTTTTGTTCATGTTTAACTATCTTGGTTTTTGTTTTAAATTTTTTCATATATCTACTATTTATATTTTATATAGTTTCAAATTTTATAAATATCTAGTAAGGTTTTGAATATAAAAAACATTGAAAGTAATTCTCATAAGTTATATCCAATTGATTTTTTATTAGTATCTTATTTTTCAGGATGTTTTTATAATTTATAGAATAAATTATTATAACATTATTTTTTTTATATTTGTTTATTTTTAAATTTAATTATGATTCTTAATATATATCTAAAATTCAATTTTGATAATATTATCAAATATAAATATAGAAATTAAATAAAATTTAAAATAATATATTAAGAGAAAATTTGAAGTATTATTTTCAAATTAATCACCATGAAAATAGATATTGAGTAAATTGTGAGTAAATGTTTAGTTTAATAAAAAAATTATATATATATATATATATATATATATATATATATATATATATATATATATATATATATATATATATATATATATATATATATGAGGAGGGTAAGGAATGCAGTGCAGGTTTTACCCTGCACTCTTCAACGGTAAGGGTAAGGGTAAGAGTGCAGGGTAGGGGTAGGGGGCATATCCTTACCCGACCCGTCTGCATTCAAAAACCAACGGGTATCTGCCTTACTTACCAGTGCCGGTCAAAGAGGGTAATACCCTCTTTGACCCGGGAGTCTGGATCTGAGATATCCGTCGGGTGAGGAGTACTAAATTACCATCTCTAATTGTACATTGCACAATGTGACCCTATCTATTTTTTTATTTTTTATTTTAATTTTAGATATTGTTCTTCTGCCCTTTTTTTTGTGTGGAATCAATGCTATTTTTTAATAAAAATATTTATTAAATTAAATTGGGAAACTTGAAAGGTATTCAAAAATATTATAACATTTTAAATATTAATTAGACAATAAGAGCAATTTTACCAAAGATACACCAAAAAACACAATTTCAATCTTCTTATCATGGTAAGAACTTTCTATTTACGCACAAATGAGAAAAATTCAAGTAACAAATGAAAAAAAAAAGAAATCATTTTTAAAACTCTTATTTACTATATAACCACAAGTTTATGACAATTTATATCCATACTCTCTGCACAAATCATGCTTACCAAATTATCTACCTAAAAACTAAAAACATAGACTTTACATAAATTGATTAACATCATCCTCTCAAAAATCAGTTGAATTAGATATTGGTTGTTAAGGTGTGTTTAATTTCCCAAACATAACATCAAGAAACTCTTCTCTTCTCTTTCAAACTAAATATACTTTGTAGTTTGTAAAAGATATATATATATATATATATAATCATACGGCAAAGAGTAGCAACATAAATAGCATACAGAATATGGAAAGCACTTTAGAGTTCATGCAACTCCCGGGAATTCAGGGCCAATTAGTGCACGGTTGGGAAACATCCAACTAAGGACATCAACCCATCAAAAGAAGCAAATGAAAAGAAAGATGAAGTTTTTTTTTTTTTAAAACAATAAAAAGAAAGAAAAAAGAATGAAATGTTTACTTAGTTTAATGAAAGTCCCATAATAGCATGCATTGATGCAATGAAAGGTAGAGATAAATATAAGTAGAGAGAATGAGAAAGAGAAAGAGAGAATATAAAGAAGAGCAGATAGAGACAAGGAGAGATGAGTGTTGTTTCTTGGAGGATGGAGTTAAAAAGACAAGGGAGAAGAGAGTAAACAAATGGGAAAAGACACTCTCTTTGGAAAGGACATTTAGCCTCCGACAAAGATTTCCAAAGCAGTGTACGGTCCCATGGATGGAGAGAGAACTTGTATATTTATTTATTTATTTGTATTCTTTTCTTTATTTTATTTTTTCTCCACCAAACATGCCTTCATTTGTTTCTTAATGATTTCTCAACATTCCTTAGTGTGATGCTTAATTAATAACTTCATTCTTCATCTGTGTTTTGTGGTGGTTGGGTGTGGAATGTGGATGGAATTTTTTTTTTCTTTTGTGTATATTTATCTATATATGTTCTTTCAAAGATTGTAAAGTTTTTGTATTTATTCAAAAGTATTCTAGAGGAGAAGAATTTTAACAATGACTTGAAATAGCTAGTCATAGTTATGTATATTTTGAAAAATAAAATAAAAGAAAAATAATAAAACTATAAATATTTTTTTTTTCAAAGTGAACAAGAGTCATCATACATATACTTTATGTATGTTTTAATTATTTATTAAAAAGGAGTCAAATATCTTACTTAGTTATTACAATCGTGACAAATTCTAAGATCTTAACAGTAAAATATTTTTAGATTAATTTTTAAATATTTATTTTAATAATAAATCTTAAAATTAAGAAGGAGGGAAATTAATGAAAAATTAAAATATTCTAACCATATATATATATATATAAACCTAAACCTAACACCCTAACCCTAGCCCTAACCGTAGCTTAAAAGAATTAATAATAAGTAATCAAGATTTCATGCCCTAAACCACTCCTTTGGGTCTGAAAACACTGGCACCACCTTTCCCTGCCCACTTTGTGATAAAGCAAAAGTAAGGGGAAAAACAAAAGAAAGTGATAAAATAATAATAATAATAATAAAGAAAGTTAGGAGAAGAAGAAGCAAAAGAAAAACAAAAAACAAAAAGACTTCATTCACAACCCCATCCAATGTATACACACATCTTCCCTTCCTTTCTCTACACCCCCACTTAACTTTGTGCTTTGCTTTCTTCTTCCCAATCCTCATCCAAACTTAAGAGCTTCAAAACCAAGACCAAAACCTTAATAATACTCTTCATTGATTCTAGAGTGGCAAACATTGAAGAAGAAGAAGAAGAAGAAGAAGAAGAAGAAAGCATAAGGTTGAAGGCATGAATAGAGGAGTGTTTCATAGTTCTTCAGTGCAGCAAATGATGGGGGGAAATAACCCAAACTGGTGGAGTTCTATCAGCAACATGAAGCAAACTGCAGGAGATGAAACCTCTCTTCTTTATCCTTTTCCATCTTCTTCACCTCTCTTCCATCACTTCTCTCATCATCAACCATCTTCTCTTTTTCTTCCCCCCATGTTCCCTTTTCAAGAAAACCAAGACCTTCCTGAGTCATGGAGTCAACTTCTCTTGTAAATCTCTCCATCTCTTTCTCTCTTCTTTTAACTGATTCTTTCTCAAATCTGCATGCATATATATATATATATATATATATATATATAACTGATAATTATAATCTCAGGGGAGGACTTGTGGGAGAAGATGCAGATCAGAGATGTGTGAGTTTGAATCCATTTCAAGACCAAGTTGTATACTCATCAGCAAGTAGCACTCACATAGGTGGTGGAGATGTAAAACAAGAGAGCTCTGAAAGTGGGTATGTTTATGGTCCTGGGAGCAGTACTTGTGATGAGATCCATGCAGGGAGGTCTTGTGTCACAACAAGCTTCAGTAGTAGCATGTTAGATTTCTCAAACTCTAATAAGGCAGAGAAAAGACAGGCTCAAGCACCAGACCATTCATCTGAGGTTAGATTTCACAACTGAATATATATAATAAAGCTTGGTGATCTCTAGCTGCTCAATTATTATTTATATTTCTCCTTAATTTCCCTAATTACCTTTTCTCTTTCCATAGTGCAACAGTACAGCAAATGGTGCAGCTTTCAAGAAGGCTAGAGTTCAAGCCTCATCCTCACCTCAATCTACTTTCAAGGTTCTACTTCTTCTTCATATTCATATTCATAATATATCTATAGTCCATATAGATCTCTAAACTAGCTCCCAGACTTAACTTTGTCACTTGTTGCAGGTGAGGAAGGAAAAGCTTGGTGATAGAATAACTGCACTTCATCAACTAGTTTCCCCATTTGGAAAGGTGATAACTTCTATGATATCTATATATATATATATATATATATCTTTGAAATGGAGAGAGTTTATCTCAGAGTTCTCATTCATTCACACTTGACACTGTACTTGTGTGATTGTTTTTCCACCACTCTTTATATGCATAACTTTCTTTTTGGTCTTCAAAAATAAAATAAGATAAAAAAAAATTTTAAAAAAGAAGAAGGTTTTCTGACATATGGGCTCCTTTGCCAGACTGACACAGCGTCTGTACTGCTAGAAGCCATTGGCTACATTAGATTCCTTCAGGGTCAAATTGAGGTCAGTGTTTCTATCTTTATCTCTGTTTAAGTTTGGTGAGGAGAAAGAGAGAGATGAAAGAAAGGAGATGGTTTGAGAGAGCACGCAGTTAAAGCTGCTACTGCAAATGTGATGGCAGTGCTGTTTAATGTAGCATCTTTTAGTTATTGGTGTGTTGTTCTTGTCATGGGTTTTTGTGTCTGTTTATTATACTTTTGCACTCACTCACTCACTCACTCACCACCTTTCCTTTTTCTTTTTTCTTTTTCTCTCTTCATTCATGCAGGCTCTGAGCTCCCCGTACTTGACCACTTCCTCAGGTAGCAGAAGACAATCTGTAAGTTCTCTCTCTCTCTCTCTCTCTCAGAAATATAACATGTATATATATATATATATATATATTCTACTGTTCTTCATTCATTATAAGTAAGCACTACTGCTCTATAGAGTGAAAGAAATAACTCTTTGTCGTTTTTTACATTTTTTTAGTAGAACTTTATCTTCTTGGTCAACCTTTATCCTTGTTTTCGGACGTTTAATTTGAGAACAAAGAAGAGACTTAGCATATATGATTATATGTTGTATTGTTTTTCATCAATTATATAGTTATCCCTCATCTAGAATTAGAAGCATATATGCATCTATTTGATGTTTTAAGGAATGCAAAATTACCAAACCCATATATATATATATATATATATATATATGCAAATGAATATATATCGATTTACTCGATGTTTAAGAAATGTAATATAGTAAAAATTTTAAAGAAAGATGATGTTTTGCAGGGAGTACAAGGGGAAACAAATTGTGTATTTCCAGAAGACCCTGGTCAGGTATATATGCTTTCTTGGATCTCTGACTTGTTAGCTCAAAGAACACAACTACTTTATATTCATTTATCTCTTTCTTTAAACAAAGCTGTGAGCTTTACAGCCACTGAGTTCCTTTAAATTAAACACCAAAAAGCATGCATGATTAGCAAACACATTCACTCACTAACTCTTCCTTTTCATTCCTGAAACTAGTTATTAAATGATAACAACATGAAGAAAAGAGGTCCCAAAGATCAGGTACACATATATAATTAGTTATTATTAATATTATTGAAACTAAGTTTGGTGAATTATTAAAGATGAAACATTGTGATGATCAGGCTGTGAATGATGAAGCAAAGGACTTGAGAAGTAGAGGGCTGTGTCTGGTGCCAGTGTCTTGCACTCTTCATGTTGGGAGTGAAAATGGAGCTGATTATTGGGCACCAACTTTTGGTGCTGGGTTTAGGTAGATTATTAATTAATGAATATGTTCAGTGGGAAAAATTAAATCAAGGTACATTATCATGTTGGGATTAATTAAGAAGTAGTGAATATAACATCATGAGCAGTCAATCTGCTAAATTCTCCAAAGGTTGATTGCTCATGATGGTATGCACTTGATTTCAAGCAGACTAGTTGGGGAACTACATTTCATTTCTCAAATTTATTAAGAAAGAGAGAGAAAGAGACTTGCTAATCTTAATTAGCTCATCTCCTATAACACTTGTTCTTAATTATGTTGTATATGTTATATATATTAGTGATCATCTTCTTTTATCATTCATCTATATATATCTTCATGTGTGTTGATAAGTTGTTTGTATGAAGTATGTTGTTTGGGCCTTAGCTTCTAGCTATGGTTTGTTTGAAAGCTCTCTTGATTTTTTTCAAGTGATTATGGGATATTTAATTATATTTTTAGTTAATCTGCTGCTTGATATATTAAATTGAAAAAGAATATGTAATTCTAACTACATGCAATGTAAATCTTTAATCATGGACGTACACTACTCTTTATAAATTAGGAACCAAGATGATAAAGTTTTGAATTCAGAAAGTAATTTGATTTAGAGATTGTAAAATGCTAATGTTATTTTTGTGCATTATCGTATCTGAGGAGTATTTATTGAGTAAATTGGTTGAAAGAAAATAGTGGGTATAAGATTAAAACAAGAACTCAATAAGCATAAAACCTCTAAAATTGGTGTTATAGATCTATTTTTGAAAAATTATATATATATATATACTACAAATTTTTTTCTTATAAATTAATGCTAATTGAATTGTAGGATGAGAATTTTGTGGTAAAAATTTTGTTAATTCTCTCTTGCAATTAGAATTTTTTCAAGGTTAATTAGGAAGTAAAATGGATTTTTTTTTAGAGTTGATAGGGAGGGTTAAACACTCATAATTTTTAAAGTCAACTGATTTTTTTTTACTATAAATTTTATTATTATCAGACATCTAAAACAAAATTTTTTCTTTCCGGATCACCTCGCTAATTCTTTTTTCAAAAGATGTATTAAACTCTAGAATTAACGATATGAATAATATATATTTGATTCTTTCTTCTACTTTGGCTAAAATAGATTTACAATAAACTTTCAAATTTTCATATAATATATATAAATTATGTGATTATTAGTATAATTTTGTGTGTGTGTTTTTAATTGCTTTGTACTATTGTACATTTTGAGATGGATTTGTGATGTAGGTCCAACTGGCTCCTTTCCAAACTAGACCTTAAATTGGTGGGCCAAAATTTATTGTTTCGATTTAACTATACCTTTTTAGCCCAACAAGCGCAGAACATTGAACCCAAACCGAATGATTTTGATAGATATGTTTGCATGGGAATTTTTTCTTTTTTCTTTGGTTTTAAATGTAATATTAGTTCCTGCTACAGAAAAAGTCTTACAAGTCACTAGAGATGACAATGGGTCGGATCATACGCGGGTTTTATTATACCCGTACCCGTACCCACTACCCCGCTAGTATACCCAAACCCAAACCTGACCGGTTTTAAAAATCCCAACCCACACTCGCACCCGACGGGTAATCGGGTACCCGCGGGTATATCCGCCCCCACCCCCATATTAAAAAAATTAATACAAAATATATTAATTTTTATAAAAAATAACTCAAAAGTAATTATAATTTTTTCATAAGATAAAATAAAATAATTATAAAATTACAAGACTAAACAAAAAGGAAAAATAAAAAACCCTAAATTGTTAAGTTGTAGAACATATTAGTATATATATGTATGTATGTATGTATATATATTATATAAATTTGTATATATATTATATAAATATTTTAGAAATTTTAATTTCGGATCGGGTACGGATCGGGTACGGGTCGGGTATTAGAATTTTCATACCCGCACCTGCACTCAATTTCATACAAGTCGGGTTTTACCCAAACCCGACCCGAAACCCGGTCAAATTAGGTTTTACCCGTCAAACTCGAATCTGATCGGGTCAGATTGAGTCAGGTTTGGGTATTATTGCCATCTCTATAAGTCACAACCGGTCAGCAAACCACTATAAAATTTTTATTTTTTTTATCACATGCATGTAGATAAGTATATGTGTTGCATTCCATAATATATATTTTTTTTTAGAAAAATAGATATATCATGATATATTAGAACAAGCGAAAATTACATATCGACAAATAATAAGAAAACATAATAAGGTTCTCGTTTTGGGGGGATTTAGAATCGAAACATATGCAAAGTAAAGGCACAATGTTATTAAATGTGCAGATATACTCCACGTTAGTGTATATCCCTGACAATTAATCTTAAATAAATATCAAAAAATAAAAAAAACATAAAACTCACAATTTTCTACTATGAATGGAACAACCGTCAACATAAAGAAATAACGGCCATAACAAAAAAAAAACCTAACTTGCTACACGAGACTTAATTAAAATCGACAAGTTATATTTATGAAAATAATTAAAAATATCTTTAATTCAGTAATATATTGCATGGAATTTAATGATAAAATAGCACCATTTGCTTCATATATTATTAAATTAAGTAGATTTGGTTTGATTAATTTTTTTTTTAAATAAAGTGGTTGATTAATTAGTCTTATATATATATAAATATAATATGCTCTCAGTTTGATTTCTGATTGCTTGATATTTATTAGGGATATAAGTGAGGCAGGCAAGGAATTCCCATTCTTCACAAGGACCCACCCCGATAGAGTTGGGATTCCCAAAAATAAACCCCTAGCGGGGATCCCGCCCTGCTCCCCCGTGGAAAGATTCCATGATTTTTAAATTAAATATATATATTATATTAAAAATAACTCATATGATTAATTTAATTTATTAAAAAAATTCAATATTGATATAATATTATAATGACCAAATATTTGGATTTTAAAAATTTTATTTTTGATATTTATTAAAAATGTTTTAGATTTTTAATAAAAAATAGTGTTACTCAGATGCAATACCTGGAGATAATTATATGAAAAATTGTTTAAAAAATTTTAATCAAAAACTTTTTTTATTTCCTATTATAGCTAAATATGTTATATCAAAATTAAGATTAAATTGATTAATTTATCAACTTTATTGAAATCTCAACTTGTAAGTGAACATCTCTTATGAAACCCCAACTTTCGCAGTTCTCATTCTTTAGTTCTTTATATCATTGATTACTTCGTTAGTTTGTTGTTTCTCATACATTAAATAATACTTATTTTGAGGAATATTTTGTTTATTATTATTTTTTTAATTTCCTATATGATGTGTTACATGTGTAATTAGGAAAAAAATTTGGTGGGTTATGGAATATGGACCACTTGACCTCGTGGGGATTCTCCGACCCCGCGGAGATCCCCGTAAGAGAGTGAGTGGAGGAAATTTCTCCTTTGCGGGGAATTTTGAAGCGGGAAATCCCCGCCCTGTGAAAACCAAGGATGGGGATGGCAATCCCATTCCCCGCCCCACCCTATTTGCATCCTTAGTATTGATAATAAAATGTTATAATCCATTTAACAATGACATTATTATAAAAAAAAATAAAGCCAAAAAAGGGAAAAACAAAAAGAATATAAATTAGGTTTTTTTAATGAATGAATAATAAATAATTGTAATTTATCAAATATGTTTTATCTTTTTGGTGGATTTTTCTTATTTTTGACTAGCTGTCTTAAGAAACACTATTTTTTTTAACCAAAGAAATTTTTTTTCTTGGCATAGGATATTATAAACTTCAACTTCATCCTCTTTCCAACAAAACAATAATTCAATTGTATAGCTTCTTGAAATATTTTAACCATTAGAATTAAATATTGTACTAAACTTCTAAAAAAAATTATATAATAATCATAAAACAGTTAAATTAAATAAATAATAGTATAATACTAATAATAATAATATGAATCTCTTCCAAAAGATATGGCAATCAAAGGGTAAATTTTTTAGTAAGTCACTAAATTTTGACTCATTTTCACTTTGATCACTGAACTTCAATTTGTATCAATTTGATCACTCAACTTTAATTTGATTTCAACCGGTAATAAATCAAGGATTTCAACCCCCAATTGATTACATGACTGTCTAAAAATCTAAGTCAGTCCTCCTACTGGCACATTAATAAATCTATTAGAGATGTCCATGTCATTGAAAAAGAGCCACATTATTCATTTGAAGGTTGAAATATCTTGATTTACTACTAAATAAAATGAAATTAAAGTTGAGTGACCAAATTGATACAAATTGAAGTTCGGTGATCAAAATGAAAATATGCCAAAGTTTAGTGAATTACTAAAAAATTTACCCGGTAATCAAACATAGCATTAATTTAAATTAATAATTAATAATGATAGCAATGTTGTGAATATGAAAGAATAGTGGTAAGAACATATATTATGTGCCAATGAATTTATGTTTATTAGTACCAAAGTTTCTTGCCACGTGGATGATATGACATATTTGTTTTTATGGAGTAATATATATTCAAAATGTGACGTGGAGGTTTTAGACCTACGCCTAATATTGGTCCCCAAAAATATATGAGACATGTTTATTTGCACGCCACCAATTTTTTTTCATTTTCTTAACTTTTTTATTTATTTATTTACATGTAACTTCTTGTTATTGTTGTTTATTATTTATTTACTTATTATCTTTCTCCAATTTCTCTCTAATAAAAAAAAATCGAGGTTTAAGATACCAAGTTATAATAGCTATGACTAGTCTATTTAATAAAAAAAAAAGAAAAAAAATATATGACATGTTTGTTATTGAAAAATGCATGTGACGTGGAGACGTTTGGACTAATGCCCAAAATTGGCCCCCCACAATAAATGAGATCCCTTTCATTTGCATATCATGGAATTTCTTTCACTTTCTTAACTTATTTATTTATTTACTTATTTACTTATTTACATGTAACTTTAATTCTTGTTGTTGTTGTTTATTATTTATTTATTTATCTTTCTCTAATTTCTCTCTAATAAAGAAATCAAGTTTTAAGATACCAAGTTAACAATTAATTAACAACATATATAAGAGGTAAACTTGATAAATAATGCTTCACAGTCCAAATATTTCTTGTTATTAGTTTGGTTAAAATTTAATATACAGAATGTAAGGAGAGGAAAAAGCAAGATGAGAAGGAAATTGATAACTGTATGAGATTGTGTTTATCATGAACTCTAATAACTTCTGTTGATATAGTCAATTAACAAATTTTGTAAATATTTCTAACATAGACATCTCTCAATTGTTTATTCAATATACAAAATTGACACTTAATAAAAACTTTGAAGTGTTATAAATATTTTAAAAATAATGACTTTTTACTGTAGCAATCAAATCGATCTAGGTAGCAATCGTCCTTATATATAATGTAGCATAACTTTATTAGCTACCACGTGGTACTATAATAGCTAGACACCCATGTGATACTAAGCAATAGTCAATAAAGTGATCTACCAAACGACAATGCAGCACTGTAACAGCTGTACATATGGTACTGTATCAACCGACATTATTGTTAATAATACATGTACATGTATTTTTGGACCATTGGATCAAATCAATCCTAACCATCCAGTATTCAACTCTTGAATGCTTATAAATACCTTCCCTTAATAGTAGTAAGGAATATAGAAGAAGAGAAGGTGTAATATAATTAAGGGTATTCTATATATATTTTGTTTCTTTTCTCTTTATGTTGCTTTTTCTAGTTATCATATATATTCATAAAAATTTATATATAAAATTATATTGAGCATGACAATATAAAGTGTTTTATAAATATAACAATCAAGTCATTTTTTCTTTTTTTATTATAAAGGAAACCTGTAATCCCACACCTTGGAACCACAGAATCTTTCTTCTTGCCCACTTTGTGTTGCTAAAGAGATGGGAGGCATGATCAATAATGTCGTGGTAGTCCTTAGTATTTCTGTGATCATGTGTATGAACACCATGAGATTATCATATGGAGCTATAACAAGAAGAAGCATGGAAGAGATTTGGAGAATAAACAAGCAAGGTCCCTTCTTAGGCATTGTGGTTCCCAATGCCTTTGAGATGAATCCTCTCCTTCAATCTCCAAGCTTTGTTCAAGATTCCCAACTTCCATACTTTGATTTCGGAGGTATATATATAAATAGATATATATATATATATATATATATATATATTAGTGTTTGGTTCACTTTTTATCATTTTTTTTTATTTTTAATTTTTTTAGTTTAAAGAGGCTGAGATCATTTTTTTGCTTTAGTTGCAAATGTAAATTATGTTTATTTTGATTGCTAAATTAGCTAAATTTGTTTATTTTGACCGTTAAACAAACTGGTGGTTATTAGGCCGTGTATATATATATGATATGTTACAAGTGAGTTCATATAGAATAATTAAGGGGAAAAAAATAAATATTTGGGTGTTGAAATGAAACCAACAACAACACTCAATTCACAGAGATGGATTCAATCATCATTATTATTTTTTTGAGTAGTTATATATATATATATATTATATATATTATCAAGTTTTTAGATGGCTAATTTTTTAGAAATATATATATATATATATATATATATATATATATATATATATATATTTATCTATTGATTGTAGGGAGAAGATTTCGTTTTGGAAAAATTGGGAGTGAAAAAGTTATTATCACAATGACAGGGTTAGGCATGGTATATTTCATCTCATCTCAAAATATTATTTTTAAAAGAAAATTATTTGTAACCATATATATATATACATATATGTATGTATGTATATAAGCTTAATGCAGGGATTACTACGCAACTTCTAATAAATTTGTTCAAGATAAAGGGAGTAATACACTATGGAGTTGCAGGAAATGCAAACCCTAATCTCCAAATTGGAGATGTGACCATCCCTAATTATTGGGCTCACACTGGTCTATGGAATTGGCAGGTACTCTTTCCTTTAATTTCATCAATAATAATATAAATCATATTTTAAATTCAATCAATATTTATTTAATCAATTAATAAAAATAAAACATAAATAGCATATATATATATATATATAACCTTTTTGTTATGGTGTTCAAGTGCCACCTAACTAATACCCTTACTTATGACTAATTAATCATTTTTTCTCATATTTTAATTAATTAATTCAAAGTCTAAAAATTTTCTAATTTAGTGTATTTGTTTGAGTAGAGGTATGGTGATGGAGAGAATGATGAACTTGCACTGGAGGCCAATGGAGATTACACAAGAAAAATTGGATATTTAAAATTCTCAGATTATTATAATTTGAGCAAAAATGGAGAAAATTTGGATAATTATCTAAATAGAGTTTGGTATCAACCAGAAGAAGTCTTTCCTGTTGATGGAGTTCCTGAACAAAGACAACATGCTCTTTGGGTTCCTGTTGATAGTCATTACTATAATCTCTCCAACAAACTTGAGGTACTTTTTTTATGTTCATTTATTTTAAATATTAGTATTTTTTTTTTCTAAACAATACTATAAGTCCTTTGCATAGGTGTTCATTTCAGAAAAAAAACTTAACCAAAACTCACGTAAAGTCAAGCCACATGTGTTTGATAAACTTCCTCCATGCATGTACACGTCTTTGACATATACTTGTCATATTTTGTTAATATATATATACACATATATTGATATTTTTTATAGAAAAAAATTTGATGATATTTTTAAGCATGTGTTTTTGATTTATGTCATCTAATTTTTTTTTTTTTTTTTGATATTTAGAATAAAGTTGTTGAAAAGGGCTTAGTTTACCATTAGTTTATAATAAATAAATAAATAAATTTTAATACATAACATCAAAGGGATCTCATAGGAATACGGCACATGAGGAATTAGACATCATTTTTATTACAAAAAACATTATATTATAGATTTTATTGTCAAATTGTGATTAAATTTAGTGACGAAACTTAATGAAAAAAATATTTATTTGAAAAATGTACTACAATTGAAATTTTAAACGCAACCTAAACACCATAATTCTAAAGTTATACTCAACCTAACTCTAAAACATAAGAATGAAAATAAATTTGACAAATTCCATATTTTACACCAGATGTTGTTGACTAATGGTTAAGTTGATTATGAAATCTATTATCATCAAATAATTCAGTGATCTGGTTCTAATCAATAATCATATAATCATATATACCTCATTTTGTTGTATATATGTTTTTTTAATAAAATAGATAAACCATAATTTTATTGAAAAAAAAAATGTTGAATGTTTTTTAGTTTCAATAAAAACAAAAGAACACATTTGTTTGTTTGTTTGTTTTTTTTTATAATTTAAAATGATAAGCGTCAGTGGAGCATATTTGTTCTCCACATAAATATTTGATTTATAAAATAAATATTTTTAATTTTTTATAAGTAGTTTTCATACATCTATATATATATATATATATATATATATATAAAAACCTGAGGCATTTTTTCATTATAGCCTTCTTTTTTATTTAAATTATCAAAATAACTATACTTCAAATTATTCACCAAACTAACCATTAAACCATCACATCAACCCCATCTCATCACCTATGTGTTTTTAAAATATAAAATATTAGGGTTTTGTTTTTTCAAAAACACCCTTTATTTTTACACAAAACAAAAAAATATTTTTTTACTTTTTTTAAACCATTTTCTTAAATTATTATTAATAAATATTTATTATATTTTATACAAAACCAAAAAAATAAAATAATTTCTTAACTGGATTTATTTTAAAATATATATTATTTTAAGATATATATTATTATTTTTTAAAAAAATCTAACTTTTTTAACGGTTTATATATATATATTTTTAAAATATATTATTATTATTATTATTATTATTATTGCTTTATATATTTTTTTTATTTTTAAGTAAAAATTATTGTTGAACCACATTTTCTAGAAATTATTATTATTATTATTATTATTATTATTGTCGATCAGCTTAGTGCACATCAGACAGCGCAACACAGTCACATCACATCATCTGCAGCGCAGTTAGCAGTCAGCATCGTCTCAGCAAAGAGCATAAATCACGCTTTGTTGGGATCGCGCTGATCTGATCGCAGCGTTTCAAGCTCCCGATCTCTTTCGGTCACGGCCATGAATTAGCTGTTATCAACATTAAGAGTCGATGAACCTCATTCACAACCCACCGACAAAAAGATCAGACGTAGACGCATGCACATGGATCAAAACCCTGATACCAACAAACATAATTTATGCTCTTTATGTAAACAAGCTGGACATTATAGAACTACTTGCCCAACACGGGGTAGAAATATGTAATGTGATGAATGTATTTTGTATTTGCACTTTAATGCAATTGTTGTTTTCTAAACTACAAATAAGTTATTCGATAATAATAATAATAATAATAATAATAATAATAATAATAATAATTTCTAGAAAATGTGGTTCAACAATAATTATTACTTTAAAAAATATATATATATATATATAAAGCAACAATAATAATGATAATATATTTTAAAAAAATATATATAAACCGTTAAAAAAGTTTTGGTTTTTTTAAAAAATAATAATATATATTGTAAAATAATATATATTTTAAAATAAATCCAGTTAAGAAATTATTTTAATTTTTTGGTTTTGTATAAAAAAATAATAAATATTTATTAATAATAACTTAAGAAAATGGTTTAAAAAGTAAAAATATTTTTGTTTTGTGTTTTTTTTTAAAAAAAAGGTGTTTTTGAAAAAAAAAACCTAATATTTTATATTTTAAAAACACATGGGTGATGAGATGGGGTTGATGTGATGGTTTCATGGTTAGTTTGATGAATAAATTTGAAGTATGGTTATTTTGACAATTTAAATAAAAATGAAGGCTATAATGAAAAAAAACCCATAAACCTGTCATGGCTAGTCCTATGCTTGAAAGTTAAATTGAAGGATCACAGTATTAGATAGCTGACAACAAGGTTAAACCTTTGTTAAACAAACAATTATGAACATAGTTTTAATATACATACATAGATATTTGTTTGACAAGCTAAAACCTTAACCACTGATGCAATAGTCCAGTGGTAAGTTATTTAGCTCCTATACAGAATTGATTCCCTCCCAAAATATGGTTGACTGTTTATGTTGTGCTTGTGTGGTTGCTTGTCCATGTTGTCAAAAAAATAAAATAAAAATAAAAAAATAAAAAATAAAAATATTTCACATAGAATATGAGTTCAAGCATACATTTTTTGGAGACACATCCATGTTTGATTTTGTTGTTGTTCATAAAGGACTTGGAGCTGGAAAACTGTGTGAATGCTACAACATGTTTGCCAAGAAGAGCAAAAGTAGTGAAGGTGGAAAGAGGGTGCAGTGCAAACACATTTGTTGACAATGCAGCATACAGAGAGTTTTTGAGATCCAAATTCAATGTGAGTCCTGTTGATATGGAAACTGCTGCTGTTGCACTTGTGTGCCTTCAACAAACTAGTACTCCTTTCATTGCATTCAGAGCTCTCTCTGATCTTGCTGGTGGTGGCTCTGCTCTCTCTAATGAAGCTTCTCTTTTTGCTTCTTTGGCTTCTCAGAATGCTGTTACTGTTGCTCTTCAATTCATCCATCTCATTTCTTCATCTAAATTAGATTTTGGTTCTTTTTATGTTCAGTAATGTATTGCCTCTCACTGCTTTCACTGGCTCTTTTCCCTGTCCAATAAAGCTTCTCTGTCTGCTTTGTTTCTGAGTTTATTCTGTTTGTACCTTGGCTTTAATGATTAATCTGTATATGTTTCTGAGTTTATTCTGTTTGTACCTTGGCTTTAATGATTAATTTGTATATATATATATATATTTACGAACGCACGTGCACAACCTTAGAGTTAATATTTTAATACATTTGTATTCTCACACCAAGTTGTTTGAGATTCAAATCTATTTCTTCAGTGAAACACAAATACCCTATGTAAGATATTCGGTGCCAATAGACTAAGAGGTCACTGGTTTGATGATTTTTTTATATTTTAATTTATGATTTTATTTAGTAAAATCATTAATCAATTTGAATAATATATATATATATATATATATATGAACAAGCCATCCCATACACACTTTTATCATTACATGCCTATTATTGTGTCTCAACCATATTCCGAGGGAGTCAACCCATTGATCTCTAGCATGAGAGTCAAATGTTTTAATAATGAATTAATTTAAAAACCAAAGGGCTCATAGCCTAATGATACTTGACTTTATTGTAAAAAAATAAGAGTGAGACTTTTAAAAAGTCTTGAGTTCAAAATTTGTTAGAAGCAATAATGATAATGGGTCGCTGGTTGTGGTGCGGGTCGTTGCTCAAATCCCTTGTCTCCGATTGAGGTTGTTACGGGTTGGACGATTAATTCTTCGCCCGTGCGCACACTCCTAATGTATATAGTGTTTATCATTTTAGTAAAAAAAATTATAAAATTTAAATAAATAAATAAATAAATAAATAAATAAATATATATATAGATTTTTCATCTATTCCACTTAAGTTTTTGAGTTGAATTAAAATTATATAATAGGTTCCGTTAGCCTCTAATATATTTTTTTTTATCTTGAAATTTCATCCATGACATATGATCAGGTGATGAAAATAAAAATTAATAAATGGTATAGAAAAACAAGGATATTATTTATTTATGAGCATAATCATATGGCTTCCATTTGGAATGTTATAGGAGATCAAAACAAAGAATATGATGAAACACATAAAGCAACCAAAGAAAGAATACTAAAAATAGGAAAAGTTTAGTCCTTCTTTGTTTATTTATTTATTTTTAGGTTTTTTTATTAAAAATATCTCAAATTTCAGTTAATCAAACTCAAATGGTTGTTTCTAGTATAGTACCCAAAATCAAGGTACTTAGGCTCAATCTCAATATTTTGTTTCTCTGACTCATTCAATATAATTTCTTTTCAAGTTTAAGGAACATCCAAAGGATTATAGTCATCTGTTTTTCTTTTTTTTTAGTGAAATCTTTAATAAAAAAAATCATAAAAAAAAATTAATTAAACCGCTGATAAAAGTTAGTGACTTTCAGATCTAATCTTAATTTGTTATATAATTTTCACCTTACTTACTCAAAAAATGAAAACCCCAACTTAAAAACTTTGCATTTTGCATCACCATGTCATCTCCCTCGTGATTCCTTCTCTCAATTTTATTTTTTTAAATTAATAACATATTTAATCATTGTTTGTACCTAATTTATAATAAAAAAAAAACTATTCTCATAGGATGACAATTGGAGTAATGACGTATAAATTATTTAAATGATACACTACTATTCGTAAGCTACTAGAGTTCGATTCGGGGAAAACTCGAATTTGACTCGTTTATGGTCGAGTCAAGCTCGAGCTCGAGTAGTCGAGCAAGTCTAGTTTGAGCATCTTAATCCCTGACTCAAGTGCTCGCGAGCTTAATCGAGTAGTTGTATTTGTGTGTGTGTATATATATATATATAATTGAGTTCGAGCTCGAGCTTGAATTCGAGTTCGAGTATAAGAATATCTATAATTAAACCTAGTTTATTATTAATTTTTATTGAGCTTAATTGAGTGAGCTCGAGTGGCTCGATTTATGTATCGAGTTAAGCTCGAGTTACCAAAACAAAACTCATTCGAGTTCGAGCCCAATTATTATTTCATATCTATAAATTAATCGGAAAATCTACTTTATTATTATTTCATATCCATAAATATATGATCCATTTTGAACAAAATCATCATATAGATGAATGTTAAGCCAGAACATGCACCTAATATTCACATTAATTAATTAATTAATAACTTTAAATATAACTTCATGAAGTTCTGCAAATTAAAGACAAGTCCCAAGTGTTATAGATTAGACAAGTGGAGTCAAAACTGAAACTCATAATCCCGCCATAAATTAATCCCTTCCATAAATTTCAACGGCTAGGATGTGATCTGGGATTCATCATCTTAGATTAACGGCATCTATTCGACACGTGGCACTCTTCCCTCCAGCCGGCCCGCGAAATTTTGAATACACTGAAGTTACCATCATACCCCCAGAATCATTCAATATCCTCTCCTTTGCCATGTTGAGTGCTTTTGAATTAATTAGAGATAATGGCATAAGTGTAATTAAAGTGAAGAATGGAGGAATTTAATAGACTATTTCGTCTTTTCCTTTGGTTAAGGAGAAACCAAAGCTCTTCTAAGTAACCAACACCGTCGCCATGCCCACTGTGACTCCGGCGGTGATACTTCGCCGGACTTCGGCGTTCCTAGAAGAGGTACTCTCCCAGCCGGATCTCCGGCGGTCGGCCCTCACCGCATCCCGGCTCCGCCTCTCCTCGCCCAATCCCACCACTCTCCAGGCCCTCGCCCTTCTCTCCCAGCATCTAGACTCCGCCGCCGGCCCCCGGCACTCCGCCTCTCTCCGCACTGCTGAGAAGCTCCTCCTCACCCTACCCTCCAAGAACCCTCTCTCCTCCACCCTCCTCGCTCTCGTCCATGCCGTCCGTCGCCGCCCACGCGAAGCTGGGCTCGCCCTCCTTGATCTCTTCGAGATCGATCCCTTGCCAGCCCGATATGAGATTGCTGCGGCTGTGTTCGAAGACCTCTTCATCCCCCACCTCCTACCTGCCATCCAATGGTTCGCAGATCAGCGATCCCGCCTACTAGGGTCCCAATCTCCCTCTGATCTCGATTTGAAGGAGCTTGAGAAGAGGTACGAGAGCATCCTCGATGAGAACACGAGGGCCTATGCCAAGTATCTGAAGGAGGTTATCGAATTGGAGGATAGTGGGTGGGAAGATCTGCCAGCGCCGCTGGTAGTCTTGAAGAAGGTTGGCAGCGGTGATGGAGTCCTAGAAGATGATGCTGAGGAGGGGAATGACGATGGCGAAGATGATGAGAGGCAGAGGTTTGACTCAACAAGTGGGCGCTGTGATGTAATGTGTCGTTCTTCTTCCCTTGATCTCCCCCTTTTTTTTATTTTCATTTGATTTTTCACTGAAAAATTAAGTCTTCAGTTTGATCCTTTCTTCTACCTTGATAATTTGGATCTTACGTACAAATTTTTGCTCTTTTAAAAGTAGGAATTTCATGATTCACTGAATTATATTTTGCATTTTTCCTTGAAATACAGGATGATTGGATTGTTTGCCATGTTATTCTTTGATTCCATGATTGATCTTGCAATTCTAGGATTAAAATTATGCTCTTTGTGTGTGCACATCTGCAGCCAATGTGGTCTGAAGATAATCAATTGAATGAATTCCTTAGCAGACAAAGCACCAGAGTTGAAACCAAGAACTTAAAGACTTCATCAGCAAATTCTCGGAGAACCGTTCCTTCTTTGATTGGCAGACAGGAATCCACTGACAACCTAAATTCTTGTGTAAAGCTGATTTCTGGCTTCTCATCTGAATTCTCCTCTGAGGATTCCAATGAATATGATTCTGGAAAGCCGGTTGGTTTGCTAACTTTGCTTTGTTTCCATCGAAGATACTGTCTCTTCCTTGTTTGCATAGTTAATTATTAATCGTCTGTATTTTGTCCTATAGGAAAAGAAGAACATGAGAATTTCAGCATTTCCATCCATTGAAAAACAATACCAGGATTTAGAGCAAACATCTTCAGAGACTACATGGTAATGTGTTTTCTCTTGCAAGTTGCAACTTCTTTTCAAATTGCTCTCTTGTTATCTCAGTTGTTATACCGGTTCATCTATGTGTTGCTTATTTTGGCTTCTGTTCCACCAGTTATCAAATGTTTGATTCAGATAGCATCCTTCCAACTGGTAAGAGCACTCCTCCTAAAGACTTTGTCTGCCCCATAACTAGCAATATTTTCGATGATCCGGTAACCTTGGAGACTGGACAGACCTATGAGCGCAAAGCTATACAGGAATGGCTGGAGCGTGGCAACTCTACATGCCCAATCACACGCCAAAATCTTCAGAGTAATCAGCTACCAAAGACCAATTATGTGCTTAGGAGACTCATTGCTAGCTGGAGAGAACAGAACAATGCTTATTCAACGCCTAGCAGATCTGAGCATCCTTCTCCAAAGGAGGATGCTTCGGATGCCAGCCTTTTGAGGAACACTGCTTCACCAACTCGTGTCATTAGCCAAGCAAACATTGATGGCACCACTAGTGATCTGAGGAGCCTGATATCCAGTCTGTGCACATCTGAGGTTCTGGCTGAGTCTGAGGTGGCTGTTCTCCAAATTGAACAATTGTGGAGGGAAGCTGGTCCAGAGCCTGAGGTGCTGCCAGTTCTCTCGAAACCAGCAGTTGTAAATGGTTTTGTTGAGATTTTGTTCAATTCTCCGAATAATAATGTGCTACGGTCCACTGTATTCATGCTTTCAGAGCTAGCGTCAAGGGACCAGCTTGTTGTGCAGACGCTCACCAGGGTTGATTCAGATGTGGATTGCATGATTTCTCTGTTCAAGAAGGGACTCATGGAGGCTGTGGTGTTGATTTATCTGTTGAGCCCTACGCCAGAGAGCCTTATTGAAATGGATATGGTTGATGCTCTAATGATGGTTATAAAGAGGAGAGAATATGAAACTATTTTAATGTGTCTAAAACCCAGGACTGCTTCCTTGTTTATCTTAAACCAAATGCTAAGAGTAGAAAACCAAAAGGATGTGTCTGAGCTCGTTAGTGCTTTAATTTCTGAAAGAGTAGTTGAGGGAGTGGTTCTGAGCTTGGAGGCTGAGCTGATTGATGAGAGATTAGCTGCTGCTGAGATCTTGCTAACATGTATGAAGGAGGATGGTAGTTGCAGGAACATTATTGCTGATACAGCTGAGTTTGAACCTCTTTTAGAGTCTTTCTCCACCGCAAATGATGACCAGCGCTTTCTTATTGCTCATTATCTTGCTGAATTAGTTAAGCTTAGCAGGTTAAATTATTTTATCTGCATTTATCATGAAATATATCCTTTTTTCCCCCATTTACTCCCAAATTACCTTTTATGTAACCATTCGACATTTATTAGTTCTTCATGTGGAGTATTTCGTAACTAAGAGCAGTTGTGCAGGAGAACGTTCAACGAGCAGCTTCTTCATATCATAAAGGATGGAGGTCCTTACAGCACAATGCATATTCTGCTTGTCCACTTACAAACAGCTCTCCAAGATCAATCCCCCATTGTTGCCAGTCTTCTCCTCCAGCTTGATATTTTGGTTAGTGTTTACTTGTTGCCTACTTGTAAATACACCATCCAAAATATACACCATTAACCGAGTTTATAGGTTTTTGTCTACTGAGGATGTTTCTGTTCTATTAGTTATGAGAAACTCTACTTTATACTCTCGCCATTTGTGAGATTACTGATGCTAGGGATTCATTAGGTGGAGCCAAGAAAGATGAGCATTTATCGTGAAGAGGCTGTGAATGCTTTTATTTCATGTCTCAAAAGTAGAGACTTCCCCAATGTTCAGCTTTTAGCTGCTGAAACAATCTTGGCTCTCCAAGGGAGGTTTTCACCATCTGGTAAGTCCCTTGCTCGAGCTTATCTTCTGAAGCGGGCTGGAATGAATAAGAGCTACAGAGCTATAATGCGAGCAGAACAGATGGGTCACGTACTTGGAAATTCAGATGAAAACTTGGTTAGTTAAAATGATCTACACCACTTCAATCACAGTTCCCTAACTGCATTGTCATGTTGGAAGCGAAAGCTGTGAATACACACACACACACACACACACACACACACACACACTCACAAGCTGGCATTCTTTTCTGATTGTGTTTTTAATGTTATTACTAATATTAATCTCATATTATCAACTAAATGAAAATTATGGAAGGCATGCACACAGAAGTTCCTTCCCGAAATAGTTGAAGAAGGCTTCTGGATTGAACCAAATCCCCTAACATATTCTGGGATTGTTGAGATCTACCGATGGGCTTCTTGTGATTGATGCTGTCTAACATATTTAGCTATTATTTTTTTATGTGTACATAATATAGTATCTTAAAGCCTATTACTTTTCTTAAGTGTTTGTTTCTACAATGCAAAAGCAAGAAGAGAAGGCAGCCGATGAATGGGAAAGAAGAGTTGCTTTTGCTCTAGTCAGCCATGAATTTGGTTTGCTTTTTGAAGCTTTGGCTGAAGGCATGAAGACTAAACAGCCAGAGTTATTCTCAGCATGTCTTGTGTGTGCAACATGGCTTATCCACATGCTCTCTCTTCTTCCTGATATGGGGATCCAAGGAGTAGCAAGGACCAGTTTGCTGAAAAGTTTTGTTTCAATTCTCAAATCTTCTAGAGATGTTGATGACAAGGCACTTGCCATGCTCGCCCTGCGAAGCTTCATGAATGATCCTGGTAGAACTGCCAATTTTCATTAGCTTTCATGCCAATGAACTAATTTTTCATTGATAAGAAAGTGTGTTATGTTCTTTGATGGTGACAATTATGTTGTGTGTGAAATTTTCAGATGGGCTGCACGACCTGACTTCCTATATTAAGTACATTTTGAAGGCTCTGAGAGAGCTCAAAAAGTCCTCTGCTTTGGCTTATGAAATGTTGAAACTTCTCTCAGATGGCCAAGAGACTAGTGCTGTAAGCTTTCTTTGTTTCACTGTTTCTCTGTTTAAGAGGATCTAAGGAGACATTTTTTTTTTTTAATCTTGATTTATAAAATCAGGACATTTGGAATCACAAAGAGCTAGCTCAAGCATTCTGCAGCTCAAATGGAGAAGTGCTGTCCATAATCTGCATCAAAAATAGGATAATTTCTGGACATTCAGATGGAACTATGAAGGTAGAGTTCATGATCAGTTGGTTGCTGAATAATGATGCATGCAAAACTCATTGAAACAATTCCTCCCATTTATGGTGGCATCTTGCCCTTTGTTTTGCACTGCTCTCAAGAGATTTTACTCTGCAACTCTAAAGCTTTCTTATATGCTGAATATTATTCTTTATGAACAAAACTCAAATTAGAAGCATTCCTATCAGTACATACTGCAAGAGTTATCAAGATCTATTGAAATTTAGTATTTAGTTTTGAAATCAGTTTATGTCCAAAACTGAATTAGTATTGTTCTGCCTAAGTGACTACAATCTTGCTCAATTGTAGATGTAAAACCTTCATAATACTGTGCTAGTTAGTTGTCGCATGATTTATTACCTTGAAGAATAAAAGTAAGATGGAGTAGAATTATGCCATAGTTGGTGATTTTTTTTTTTTTCCTGAAAATGACATTTTAAGATTGTGAAATAATTCTTCTTCAATATAAGCTTCATGGGAAAAAAAGACATCTTGCTGCTTTCTGTTGAAAAAGTTATTCGGTAATGTTCAAATGACAGGTATGGAATGGTGCCGAGGGTGTTCTCCAGCTGATCCAAGAAGCTCATGAGCATTCTAAAGCTGTCACCAGCTTAGTAGTATCTGGAGATAAAATATACAGTGGTTCTATGGACAAAACCATGAGGGTTAGTTTTTAGCAATAATCAATATAAACAATATCCCTCTTTCTATTCATGTTTTCTATTTCTTATGCCAGGTTTTTTTGATACAAGCAGGTCTGGTCCATTAGAAAAGGAGAAATTCAATGTTTAGAAATTCATGATGTGAAAGATCAGGTTCAATCTATGGTTGTTTCTAATACCATTTCTTGCTTCATTCCACAGGGGGCTGGTGTCAAGGTATTTCACTGTGATTTTCTTTATTTTCTTTTAAGTTTCATAGCAGCAAACTTTAAATTGTCAGAACTCACTCCAATATTGATTGAAAATGGTTTTTAGTTCCTTCCTAGTTACTTGTTTGACAATTAACATCATGTAAAAATCCTTGATTAACTTGATAATAAATTAGGACAAAGACCATATTTATTTAGATATAGATTCAACAACCTTGTTCAGGCACTCCTGAAGTTATCAAGGCAAAGATAAGTTGTGCCAACAGACTGCTGTTGTGTGCTACATAAGAATCTCCTTTGCCACTGAATATTTTATTTCACCTTTTGTTTTGTCAGGTGATTTCTTTGAACGGAGGCTCCAAGGTACTTAACCAGAACAAGCAGGTTAAAAGTTTGGCTCTAGTACAGGGAAAACTCTATTGTGGATGCCATGATAATACTATACAGGTATTATGCATGGCTTCATAAAGTTCGTACTCTATTAATAACTCAGTATATGAAATCCACCAAAGTTCAGAAAGTCTTTGAAATTTCTACATTCATATATAGTATGATACTATATTTTATTGTTTGCATGTTTATTGTCTCTTGGTTTTTTTTTTTGTAAATAATTTGCTCATCTTACAATCAAGATAACTGTGTACCTGATCATCCCTACATAAGTCTTACTGCTTGACATTTTCATTTCTAAACTTTCAGGAGATTGATTTGGCTACTGGAACAACGGGTACAATTCAAGCAGGTAACAGAAAGTTACTGGGAAAGTCAAATCCAATCTATACAATGCAAATTCATGATGGTTTGCTTTATACAACCAACAGTCCTCTTGAAGGAGCAGCAGTGAAGGTAAATACATAACTTTTCAAGCAAAATCACAGTATTGCAAACAAAGATGAAGTGGCAAAGATTCAACACATGTTTAATTAATTAATAATTGAGTACTTGCAGATATGGGACACTTCAAATTACAACTTAATTGGATCTCTGCCATCAACAATGGAAGTTCGATCGATGTTTATAAGCACAGAATTTATATATTTAGGTTGTAAGATGGGAATTGTGGAAGTTTGGTCCAGAGAGAAACTTACTAAAATCTCAACACTTCAATGTGGAACAAATAGTAAAATCCTATGCATGGCTGTTGATGCTGATGGAGAGCTTTTGGTTGTTGGAACTTCAGATGGCAGGATTCAGGTATTACTTCAAAACATCTTAATGAATTAGATTTGTATGTAATTACATCCAATATATATATGATAAAATTATCCAATAATTTCATACTGCTTGATCTGATTTTTTCCGACTCTTATGGAGACTGATACATATGAATTTTTTTCATTATCAGTGAGAACTATATTTGATAAGCTTTTATTCATATTGCAATATTTTATTTATCAATGATAGCTGCTTATCTTTTTATTGTGAAATTCGCAGGCTTGGGGATTGACTTGAAAAGAAGGATGAATGAGTGTAACTATATGTATTTTTTCAAGATTAAAGAATACATTAATTTGCTCTGAGGATTCTTCAACAGCTTCAGGAATATGTACATATTTATGTTTTTATTTTATTTTATTGATGACTGTGATTTCTTGTAAAATAATTGATTAATGAATGCTAAACACACACACACATATATAAGTTACATATACTGTAATTTCTATAGACACAAGTTTGTTTGATCATGTGCAGTGGTTTGGCTGAATTATATATTGTCTTCGGCCATCTCCAACCCAAAACTCTATATTTAGCGCTTCAGTATTCAAAAATACAGTTTCTATAGTGAAAGTTTCTCCAACCATCATCTCTATTTTATAACTCTAAAATAGAATATTTTAAAAATATTCTTTTTATTTCACAATTTATATATTCATACTATCCACAATTTATATCGTTGATAGTGTATGTTTTAAGATTATTTTCTATGTTTTTATCTTATCACTTATGTAATTTTCGTTAATTTAATGAATTTATAATTCGCAAATTATTTTCTTTAATTTGATATGTCATTATTAATTAAAAAATATAAAATTAAATTATAACTTATTAATTTAATTAAATTATAAAGTTATAAATATAAATTGTAAAGAAATAAAACTAAAATTTAAAAAGAATTAAAAAACAGAAAATCAAAACTGAAAATCAAAATAGAAATAAAAAATAAAATAAAAAATATATAAATTTAAAAAATTAAAAGCAAAATTAAAAACAAAATTAAAAAAAGAATTAAAAACAGAAAATCAAAACCGAAAATCAAAACAAAAATAAAAAATAAAATAAAAAAAATATAAATTTTAAAAATTAAAAGCAAATTAAAAATAAAATTAAAAAAAGAATTAAAAAAGCGAAAAATCAAAACTCGAAATTAAAAACGAAAATTAAAAAAATAAAAATTAAAAATTAGAAATAATCGATGACTACGAGTGGCAGCATGATATCATCGCTGCCATCTAGAAGAAATTTTCTATTTTTTGGCGCCCAAAATAACGCATGGTTGGAGATTTTGGGTGTCAAATCTAATCCAGAACGTCACATTTGACGATGTGTTGGAGATGCCCTTCAACCAAACAGAGTTGGAATGATGTGTATCTTATGTTTTTATTTTATTTTATTTATTTTATGAACCTTGGCAGGGAACTATAAACATTTACAAGTTTGGTAAGTGTGTATCTCATTGAATTTGAACGCACGTTCTTCTCTCTCTCGTTGTCTCCCCTCTTTTTAACATTGTTTACACGTTGCCATGTTTTGGAGTGATGATGTTTGTTATTATATGTCCAAAATTTGAATTATTTGTTGGAAAATTCATGAAAAGTTGCCAACTTGATTTCGTAGTTTATCCTTTTTTTAAAAAGGGCAATTTCTCTGCTCATCCATAGTTTCTCAAACGTTTTTTCCTTATCTTTCTTTTCTTTTTTTTTTAAAAAAAAAGGATGAACATGTGTTTTGTTAAACCTAGTACATATATCCCATCATTTTTATATTATAAAAATAAAAATATACATAATTGAATGACATAAATGTTATTTCATAATAATTGAGTGGTATTTCATTTTCCCCCAATTAAAAGTGAGAATTCAAATTCATAACTTAATATGTTTATTAAAAAAATCACATAAATACATGTACATATAAAAATAAAATATTTATTTATCAATTGGATTAGAGATTTTGATATTTTAAATAAATAGATTCAAGTTTGAAAAGCCTACATTTTTAAAGGGTTACTTGTATCTCTTTCCCTTGTGTGGATTGACAACCAATAAAAACTGTTTTATTTAAAATTAATATTTCTAAAATAATATGAATCTAAAAATAAATCCAAAAATGTGAAGACTTAATAAAAATACAGGGGAGATTGGTAAGACTTTGTGGTGACGAGCACTGTGGGAAAAGACAAGAATGAGGCAAAAATCATTTTTGAGTTATACTTTTATACCAACCCATTTTTTGAGTCAATTCCATTTGGATGTGATATCCTTTAAATTGTGGGTGGACCACTATGAGTAAACCACTATAAACATGCCAAGTCTATGGTCATCATAATTCATAAATAGGCTAAATAGCAGAAAAAAAAAACAATAAAAGAAATTTTGAACCATTGGACAAGATTAACTGAGAAATAAAACCAATAGCAATATAAAGTGAACCACCTTCCTCTTAAGTGCATTCATTGCTATTGTAGACAATCAAGTCAATGTTACTGTTAATCACAATCATTTTTATAAATTTATAAATAAGTGATAAGCATTAAGCACCCTATTTTATTAAAAAAAATATTAAAAATATTAAAATATAGAACAAATTTAACAAGCATCTATAATCTCATTGAACTATAAAATTTGATCTTAGGTCTGCTATGAAAATAAATATCTTACTTAAAGAGATTTGATACAAATAGATAAAAAAATCATTGGTATTATTTAGTATTAATATTTTTCATTAATTTTTATAATAAAAATTTTAAAAATCTAAAATTTCCAATTTTAAAAAAAACAAAATGTTAAAAAAATAACACCGGAACTTAAAAACATGAAATAATACCGCACGGATCACTAGAGTTGTATATATATATAATAAAATTTTAATTTTTTATAATAAAATAATTAGTATTTCATTCTCTTCCAACATGTAAAGGTTGAAGTTTCAAATTTATAAGTGACTTGCTCTTATTTTTTTTTTAAATTATATAAAAATTTTAAAAAAAATTGTACATATTATCCTCCTACACATGAAACATATGTTGATTGGCCCATGGCAATTATGTTCTTCATCAACATGGAAAGGCAAGGATGTCATTTCTCCTTCTGTCATGACTTTGGTGGTAGGTGAAGAGAGTTAGTGGGAGAATATTTTTATTATTTGGGGTAGATACCACCCTACTCCTCATCATTGATGAGCCCTTGGATCAAAAATGATCCTAGCCATGGTTTGTTTGGTGAAGGGGCTATATAAACCCCCATGACATTTGTTAAGACACACAAGTGAGGTGAGTAAGTTTGAGAGAGAGAAGAAGGGTGAGAAGTGTGAGAAAATAGTTTGAGAGTTAGTCATTCTCTAAGTATAAGAGAGGATACTGGTTTTCTCCTTATTATTAGAAAGAGTTTGTAGCTCCTGAAATTTTCCCACTTAGTAAATTTCTTCTATCCTTGCCCGTGGTTTTTACCCTAATTATTTAGGGGTTTTCCACATAATATCTTTGTGTCCTTTATTTTTCAGTATCATTCTTATTTATTTTCTTTCAGGTGACTACATATCCAGTCCCTACATTTCATAACTAAGTGGTACAGAGCCGGACTTAGGGTGTGTATATATATCTACTTATCGTATGCTCTGCTGGGTCGCCACTAATAGTGGATCCTCCACATCGAGAAAATAAGTTAGATTATTATTCACCCTTTGCAGGGAACCGGTTCATGCCTTTGAAGCGTTTGTGATAGAAACAATGGCAGCAAAGTATGATATTGAAAAAAATTCAACGGGAGTAATTTCTCACGTGGAAGCTGAAAATGAAGGCGATCATGAGGAAGGACAACTCGCATGGCCGTCACGCGAAAGACCAGGGTGAGGTCAAAGATGACAAGTGGAATGAGATGGGACGGGAACGCCATCTGCCCGATCTTCATCTAGCACTTCGCGATGGGGTTCTATCAAGCATAGCGAGAGAAGAAGGCGACAAAGGAGATGCGGGATCACCTCACTAAGTTGTCTGAGGCCAAATCACTCCACAACAAGATTTTTCCTTAAGAGGAAACTCTATACTTTGCGTATGGCGGAATCTACTTGATGACGAGCACATGAACACACTAAACACCCTATTCTCCCAACTCACATCATTGGGACATCTGATAGAGTCGAAAGTGAGCGTGTGGAAATTCTACTCCAAAGTTTACTAGATTCATATGATCAACTCGTCATCAACTTAACAAACAATGCCTCACTGGACGGTCTAGTATTTGACAACATCGTACATTTGCCATTACGGAGGAAGAGAGTCAGCCTGAAGAACAAGGAAGACAAGTTAGCAAGTTCACAAAGCAAGCGGAAGCCTCGAAGGTAACGAGAGGAAGATCAACGAGACGTGGATCCGATGTGGGAGCTACAATCATGGTAGATCAAAATCAAGGAGTAAGAAGACTTTCAAGTGTTACCCATCCGTGGCAAGAAAGGTCACTCGAAAAGATTGTTGGAGTCTAAATAAAAAGGATTCCAATCCTCAAGGAAATGTTGCAAACACTTCAGATGATGGAGTAGCCATGGTGTGTTAAGCAGTATCTACATCAAGTAAAAGATTTGTTGATGTATGGCTTCTTGATTCAGCAGCCACTTTTCATATGACCTCCCGAAGAGAATGGTTTCATCACTATGAACCTATCTCCTCGGGGGATCCGTAGTCATGTTGTAATGATCGAGCCTTGGAGATCGTTGGCATTGGCACCATCAAAGCGAAGATGTATGATGGCACGATTCGGACTATAAAAGAAGTCCGACATGTGGAGGGCCTCAAGAAGAATTTGTTGTCTATAGGACGACTTGATGATCTTGGTTGCAAAATTGAAGTCCAGAACAAGATCATGAAGGTAATTCGAGGAGCGCTTGTATGTATGAAGGGGGAAAAGATAGCTGCTAATCTATACATGATGAAGGGAGAAACTTTGCAACAAGGAGAAGCTTCAGTTGCTACAAGTAATCCAAGTGAAAGATGCACAATGACATGGCACAGAAAACTTGGACACATGTCAGAGCAAGGAATGAAGATTCTTGCGAGAAAGGAATCTACTTTCATGGTCTCACAAAGGTAACATTACCCTTTTGTGAGCATTGTATTAATGAGCAAGCGACATCGGTGAAGTTCAACACATCTAATTCTAGAAAGCAAAGCAATTCTAGAATTGGTACACTCGATGTGTGCGAGCACCGATTACATCCACGGGAGGAGCAAATTACTTTGTATCATTTATTGATGACTATTCCGGAGATGTTAGGTGTACCTATCAAGAGGAAGGGCTGATGTGTTTCAAGTCTTCAAATTCTACAAAGCGCTGGGTGGAACTTGAATCAGTGAAAAGATCAAGTGCTTGAGGGATCGATAATGGAGGAGAATACAGCGCAAAAGAATTTGATGAATTCAGTAAACAAGAAGGCATTAAAAAGGCGGGTTCACTACTAACATACACTCCTCAACAAAAATGGAGTGGCGGAGGCGGATGAGCAGGACTTTGTTGGAAAGAACAAGAGCCATGATGGGAGCTGCAAGCTTAGACAAGAAGTTACAGGCGAGCGATCGGCACGCACTGTTAAGTGGTGAATCGGGCTCCATCAGCTGCAATTGAGTTGAAGACACCGATGGAGATGTGGATCGGTAAGCCGATTGATTATTCAAACCTTCATATATTTGGAAGTCATGTGTATGTAATGTACAATACCCGAGGAAACTACAAAGTCGGATCCAAAAATCCGAGAAAATGTATGTTTCTAGGATATCTTGATGGTGTTAAGGGGTATCGCTCGTGGGATCCCAACGCCCTACAAGGTTATGATCGGCGAGGGATGTTATCTTCATGGAAGACAAAGAACAAGAGCAAGTAGATGGTAAAAAGCACTTCAAAAGAAAGCACGGAGACTACAGTCATGCGGTGAAAAAGAAGTCGAAGCTACACTGAGGCATGAGGTACAAGAGCCGATGAATCGAAGTCCCGGAGTTCGGTCGGTCAACTCGTACAGAGAATGGCACCAAGTTGGCATTCGACTATATTATGGAGGGTAACATTACTTATCGTCTTCTAGCGAGGGATGGAGAACCATCAACTCTTCGAGAAGCATCGAACAATTCGGGATGCATCTCAGTGGATGGCAGCAATGGAAGAAGAAATTGAAGCTCTTCATAAAAATAGGGCATGGGAACTGGTGTCACTACCACAAGGGCGAAAGGCCATTGGCAACAAATGGGTCTACAAGATCAAGCGCAATAGTGATGATCAAGTAGATCGTTATCGTGCTAGGCTGGTGGTAAAAAGGATATGCTCGGAAGGAAGGTATTGACTTTCAACGAAATATTTTTCACCGTGGTTCGACTTACAACGGTCCAGAGTAGTCCGGCGATGTGTGCTACATTAGACTTGCGACTTGAGCGGTTAGATGTCAAAAGCGCATTTCTTCATGGAGATCTTGAAGAAGAAATTTACATGCTCCAACCAGAAGGATTTGAAGAAAAAAATAAAGAGAACTTGGTTTGCAGGTTGAACAAATCTCTGTACGGTCTAAAGCAGGCGCCAAGATGTTGGTACAAGAGATTTGATTCCTTCATCATGAGCCTTGGTTACAGCAGATTCAATACAGACCCTTGTGCATATGTCAAGAGGTTTGAAGAAGAAGATTTCGTCTTCTTGTTGCTGTATGTTGACGATATGTTAGTAGCAGGCCCCAACAAAGATCGTATCAAGGAGTTGAAGGCACAATTGGCTAGGGAGTTTGAAATGAAGGATCTAGGGATGCAAATTCACCGAGACAGAAATAACAAGAAGATTTGGCTTTCTCAGAAGACTTATCTAAAGAAGATCTTGTGACGCTTCAACATGCAAGAGCGTAGAAGCCAATTTCTACCCCACTTCCCGTTAATTTCAAGTTATCCCTCAAGTATGTGTCCTAGCGAGTGAAGATGAGAGGATGGAGATGTCTCGAAAATCTCGTATGCATCATGGGTGGGAAGCCTAATGTTCGCCATGATTTGTACTAAGACCGGACATTGCACATGCGATGGGAGTGGTAAGCTCGGTATATGGTGAATCTCGGGTCGAGATCATTGGAATGTTGTTAAGAGGATTCTCAGATATATAAAGGGAACCTCAGATGTTGCATTATGTTATGGGGGATCAGACTTTCATCGTCGCTGGATATGTTGATCGCCGATTATGCAGGTGATTTTTGATAAAAGCAAATCCACTACTTTGGATATGTGTTCACACCAGCGGATGAGCTATGAGTCGGGTTTCAAAAGCTGCGATCGATCGTGGCTACATCAACGATGCGAGCGTAGTATTTAGCAGCTACACAAGCCAGCAAAGAAGCAGTGTGGTTGAAGATAGAAGGACAAGGATGTCATTTCTCCTTCTTTGTCATGACTTGGTGGTAGGTGAAGAGAGTTAGTGGGGAATATTTTTATTATTTGGGGGTGAGTACCACCCTACCTCATCATTAGTGAGCCCCTGGATCAAAAATGATCCTACACTTGGTTTGTTTTGGTGAAGGGGCTATATAAACCCCCATGACATTTGTTAAGACACCACAGTGAGAGTGAGTAAGTTAGAGAGAGAGAGAAGGGTGAGAAGTGTGAGAAAAATAGTTTGAGAGTTAGTCTATTCTTTAAGTATTAGAGAGGATACTGGTTTTCTCCTTATTATTAGAAAGAGTTTGTAGCTCCTGAAATTTTTCCACTTAGTAAATTTCTTCTATCTTTGTCCGTGGTTTTTACCCTAATTATTTAGGGGTTTTCCACATAATATCTTTGTGTCTTTTATTTTTCAGTATTATTCTTATTTATTTTGCTACGGTACTGCTATATCCAGTCCTACATTTCATAACAAGATAAACATGCTGAACATATCTAATGGAGTTTCACATGACATTTCAGTATAATATATCTCTATTAATGGTCCTTTAAAAAATAAAAAAAAAAATCTTCCCATAAAATAAGGAACCGGACACCCAAAAATGGCAGGTGAAATTTTTTTCAAAAACAGCCCACGTGTTTTCAGCCGCACATTTGTACCGAGATCCATCTAGGACCTGATCTCGAGAAACACTGACGTCCCAGATAACAAGCAGGCGGACGGTTCAGCGTTAAAACCCAGCAATCTGAACGCAACTCTCCGCCGCAAGATTATCTTGAGATCTGCACCATCATCAATCTCGAGATGAAAGATCCCATCTCGATGATCTCGATGCCCCTATATAAACCCTCCACCCCCTTCTGAACAATGGCCATTCTCACAGAGAGAGAGAGAGAGAGAGAGAGAGAGAGCAATGGCGCCGATAGCTGTGGGTGATGCGCTCCCTGAAGGGACTCTGGCTTGGTTCGATGAGAAGGATGAGCTCCAGCAAGTCTCCATCCATTCCCTAGCTGCTGGCAAGAAGGTTGTGCTCTTTGGTGTTCCTGGAGCTTTCACCCCAACCTGCAGGTATTATTGGTTGTGAGTTTTTTTATTTTTTATTTTTTATTTTTGTGGGGATCTGGGAGTGATTTGTTGATATGTTTGATGATTTTGGTTTGGGAATGAAGTATGAAGCATGTGCCTGGATTTATAGAGAGCGGTGAGGAGCTGAAATCAAAGGGCGTTGACGAGATCCTTTGCATCAGCGGTAAAGATTTTTGATTTTGATTTTGATTTTTGGTTTTCAAACTGAATTTGAGTTGAATTTGAGTTTTATTGAGCTTCTGATTTTGGAAATTCTTTATATACTTTATAACAACACACTCAGCACTCTAAAACCAAGATCCTTGCTTGTATATCCTTATTTATGCAAAAGAAATTAGGGTTGTATATATATATATATTAATAAAATCCTGGGGATTTTAGTGGAGGTATATCTGCAATTATGAGTTTTGAGTGGAATATGGGAAAAGGTCTTGAATTTAATATCAGTGGCACACTCACAGTCAAAGATATTCACATACAGGCTGTTTTTAGACATGTAGTATTGTTGGAATTAAGTCAGTAATTTTTATGAGATTACTATGTCTGTTTGGTGTTTTGCTTGTTTTCCATGGATTTGTTAGTGATAAAATTGATAGAATTGGGAAAACTAATATGAAATCAAGGATGAACTAGATGAATGTGCCCAATGGTAAAATTACTACAGACTTGGGAAAAAAAAATTCTAGATAAAACTAATGAAATATGAAACTAACAATGATTTAGATGAGAAATTTATAAATGGAAACCAACTAGAATTACAAAAAGATCCTAGGAACAAATAAGATATTAAACAAACTCAAACGGAACAAGAACATGATACAGTGGGTCATTGATGTAAAAAGAGCATGATACAGGTTAGAACAATGTAAGAAAAAAATTGATCATATCTGTGTTTTAAAACATAAATCAATCTTGATGGTGTGTTTCGACATCAGTCCATCATGTGTACTCATCATTGTTTGTACATGAAATTTTTTCTTAGCTGTACCTGTGAATTATATTTTCTAAAGTTTTTATGCACACGGTGGTATGCGACACGGAAGTTCCATCTCTTGTAACCTCATCTTCATTTTTTATGATAGTATACTTGCACCGTACATGATGATCAACTTCAATTCACAATCATTCTCCAAAAACTTAAATTCACAATGTAACATACAAGGATCCTTTATGCATGTTGAAGTTTGTACATTTGTAACTTAACCTCTAAGTATTTTGCAGTCAATGATCCCTTTGTGATGAAGGCCTGGGCAAAGACTTATCCTGAGAACAATCATGTGAAATTCCTCGCTGATGGTTCTGCAAACTACACCCATGCGCTTGGTCTTGAACTCGACCTTAGTGACAAAGGGCTTGGCACCCGTTCCCGGAGGTTTGCCCTACTTGCAGATGACCTTAAGGTCAAGGTCGTAAACATTGAGGAAGGTGGTGCATTCACCATATCAGGAGCTGATGAGATCCTCAAAGCACTCTAAGAAGTTTCCACCCATCATTTTACCTTAATCCTACTTTTATGATGGTCTTCTATGCAAAGTCAATTCCCTTATCTTGCTGTTTGTATGAACTATCAAGAGGGTGTGAACCATGCTTGCTTGGTATTTGATTATGTAGTGTTGCTGTGTGGTTTGAATAAGATTTTATTTTATGCTATAAATGTCTTTTTTACTTGCTGTGGAAACACTGGACTTGTAGTAATGCAATTTTCATTCCAGTCAAAGCTGAGGGCGTTTTTAAATAGCTACTGTTTGGAACTCCAAACAGGATTAAATGTTCATACTCAATCAAATAACAAAATTTGACATAGGAACTCTTTTATTAATTATAATAATAATAATAAAGCTCTTACAAGAGCTTTTCTAAAAGTGATTTTTGAGAATGGTACAGCACACCAAACAAGCTCTTGAATTAACCAAACCATAGTTTTATTTTGAGAATCATAGAGGAACAATGTTGGATAATATTCATCACAAACTATAAATTACCTTTAATTATCATTCTAGGGGTAGACATCCACTGTCTCCCAAGGGCCACAAGCTCCCCTGAAAGCTGCTTTCTTATCTCCACCAACACCACTGAGAGCTGCCCCTTGTGTCCTACAACCTTTGCATCTATCTCCACTTCCTCCTGATCATTCCAATCATGAAATACTCTTTTAGAACTAAAAGAATTAAGTTAAACATACCAAATAAAATGAGAAGCAGGAAATAATTACATTGACTTTAGCTGGAGAGAAATAGGAGATTTCAAAGTCAACTGAGACTTTGATATGGCCCTCTGCGGTCATGATGGCAGTAGCCCCAACATCGTCGATCACAGTTGCTATTGAACCTGCATGCCAGTACCCATCCTCACCCTATAAAACATTTATCGAGATTTAATTATATGTAACAGTTCTAAAGAACAATTGCGAGTTCAAATACTGCATATGATAACACGGGTTGTAATTATCAAAGAAACAATCCAAAAAACACTTACTCAAAGAACAAAGGGAGAGAATTGGTTTGAATATCACACATGCACTAGTCTAAGCCATATTTCTTTTCAATATCAAATGTGAATTGAAATATGTGGATTAAAATGGAAGACATCAACAATTACACACTGTGCAAACATAAAACTAGAACAATATTAACTACTTATATAATTTCCACAACAAATATATCTGAAGTTATAAACAATCTCTACAATTAGATGGAATACACACACACACACACACACATATATAGTGTGTTTCACTTGCATTACTTTTTCTCACCAATTTCAATACTGATAACAGTAATTGTTAGAGCAAACAACAATTATAACAAATAGCAATGATCAAAAGAAATGTTCACACAGATATAATTTCGCTTTATTGCTTCTCTGGCGTCTACATCAAATTTCTTTCCTTATCTAAATCATCACTGATACATATAAACCAGTATGAGAACATATCTGTAATTCAATGAAAGATAGAACCTTTACAAATAGATTATCATAGTAACAACTACACAATTTTTATTAATAATCCAGAAAAAAAAACACACACACATCTTTACTAATCCATTACAATAAGAACACCGATTGCACAATCTATATCTATAATCCAAAAAACATTCATATTTGATAATACATTACTATTAAGTCTATAATAACAGCAATTACACAATTTATAGCTACAAAAGCACTCAAAAACACTCATCTTTACTAATCCATTACAATAAGAACACCAATTGCAAAATCTATATCTACAAAAACACTAAAAACACTCATCTTGGTTAATAGATTACTATTATTACACAATTGATATCTATAATTCAAAGAAACATTTCAAGAGAGAGAGAGAGAGACTGACAGTGAGAAATTTAGGGACGCAAAGAGAGCATAGAGCACGGCCACCACCCACGTGCAGGACTTTGAGACCCCACATGGCGATCGCATCGAAATTGCCGGCCTTTGAGCCGGCGAACTCCGCCGCCGTCGTCGACGCACCATCCACCCTCGCCATCAGGCTTTCCAGCCATTCCCTTGCAGCCATTGCTCTCTCTTCTCCTCCTCCTCCTCCTCCCCTCCCCATCCCTTCCTCCCTTTCCACTCCCAAAATTCCCAATTTTAATTGCCTCCGATCCCCAACAAGAAAAATTTGCTTTTTTTTTTTCTTCTTTTTAAGAATTAAAAATTGCTTCCTTTAAATCTTTTCTACTCGCTCCGTGAATTTTGAAAAAAAACGTGGCCAAGGAATCCTTGCGGTCTTTATTTATTTATTTTTAATTAATTTTTTATTATTTACATTTTTAAATCCATTAAATTTAATTTATTTTCACACATGGTATATATATAAAATTAAATTAGAAAAAAAAGAAATTCCATGCATAAATCAGTGAGTAACTGAGACTAAACTAAACATTTCAAAAAAATAATCTAATTTTTATTCAATAAAATTTACAAAGTGATAGTGCATATGAAAAGTTTGCAGGTCCAAGAGTACAATTTCACAAATTCGGAAGGTTATAACTGAAAAAAAAACCCCGGCGGACTCCAAACTGAAACTATAAACCAAATTAAAAACAAGAGTCGTGTGAGACTTCACGTCCGTTTGCCCTATTTTACTATTCTTCGACTTCGGAGAGCGAGAGAGAGAGAGAGAGATGAGGCCCCGTGAGAGAGAGCAGCCGGAGTCGCCGCCGCGTTCCCCGTCGCTGGAATCCGTCCAGCCTCGCACCGGAGGTGGCCTGAGCAGCATGGTGGTGCGCCCGTCCGAGAATGGTAGCGACGGAAGCGATGCCGATTCCGGCGATCCCATACTCGGAAACAACCGTAAGGCCTCGCCGCTCGCCTCACGCCGACATGAATCAACCCAAGAACCCCGCCGTCGTGGTGGGTCGCCCGCCACGAGGTACCGGGACTTCGCCTACGATCATGCGTCGCCGCGACTCGCCGCCGGATTTTCGCCGGAGGCAATCTCCGACCACGGGATTCCGGCGGCGGGATTTGCCTCTGGGCCCGCGACGCCGTGGTTCTCCTTCGGGTTTCAACCCCCGACCTCAGAGATTCCATGAGGATTCAGGTTTGCATCTGTTCTATTCTTTGCGTGTAAGAGATCTTTTTCGTGATTCTTTATTATTCACTTCAATTTTTTATCTCTGAGAATTAGGGTTCTTGCATTGTGTGATATTACAATTTGTATGGTTATTATATGTAAGATTTGTTTTTTTTTTCTTTTTCTGATACTCATAATATTATGCCTTTGGATATGCTTATTGGGTTTAATGCTTACTATAGTGGTTTGAACATGTTTTCCAAAGTGGTAGATGTTATTCTGTAATTCATAAACTTATATGATCAAGATTACAATTAGTTATTACTCGGTAATCTCATATCTGAGTTGTCTATTTATGTTCTAGTTTAATTTGCATTTTGGTACTTGCCATGCGCAGTTTGGGTTGGAATTACAGATCTAGAAAGAGCTAATTCAAGCTTAATCCGCATACAAATCACCATATTTTGATGCATGTGATGTCATACATTGAATGGAGCTTTCTTTCATTATTATTGAATAATAAGAGAGTCAGTACTAAGCTCAAGCTTGGTGAACTCTTTGGGTGAGCTTAATGAGAGTTCTGGATGGTTCGAGATTAGTTGAAAGTCATTTTTATTGCTTTGCCACTGTGGATTTTTACTGCATTTATCAATAAGAAATGGTTTCATGCTGTTTATATTGTTTCTATATTGCAACCGACTAACCGTTATGCATGATTTATTGATTAACCTATGCACTTTATACTTTCTAAATAAAGGATACTCATCCTCAGTTGAACCGTCTTAATTTAGGTTCATGCTCACCCGTTTGTAACTTCAAGTAATTCTTTCTTCTCAAGCTCCTTTGTTCGAGCAGCAATTTTTGTCACAATTGATATTGATTTAGTGTTCTTCGCTTGGAAATTGGATCGTATCTGTTATTACTTGCTAAATAATCAGAAATGGTTCACTCTTAATAAAAGAATTTTTGAGTTTTTATTAACCATCTTGGACATGAAATACTTGTTTGTGCATCTATTTGTATCAAGATCTGTTCTACCATGTTATTTTGCTTACAACATTGTATAAGTACTCTATCATTTGATGATTTTTAATAACCTTGGCGTAGGCTCATAAGTTTATTTATTTATTTTCATGCTAGACTCCATGTTTGAGCATAATTTTTACTCATATCGATTTATGTGCATAACCAAGTCATAATGAAAATTTTGAAACACATTGGATTTGCGGCTTATTCCAGATTAATGCTTACAAGGACAATTCCGTCTCCATGTTTGGAGTAACTAACCATAGTCGTATGATTTCTACATGTTCACTATGATGGTCAATCAGTTTAAATCCAGGGTATGCCAAATTAAGATTGAATTTTGCTGTTGTATTGTTACAGCTTTGAAGTTTCCTGGCTTAGGTGCAAGAGAATTTGGTAAAGAAGAAGTTAGATGCAAGAGATTTTGGTAGAAGTGTTTATAATGGTTTGCAATTTTGACAATTGCGGTGGGCAATGTCTTCAGGTCTTGATGCTATGGCTTGAAATGGACTGGCATGCCATGTGATTAGTAGAGATATACCTTTTGAGATTATTCTGTTTGGTTGCAGAACTGTGTATATTGCCAACCTTCGATTGAAACTTTTGCCAGAATTGTATGGCATGGATTTGAATGAGGGATTAGAGATTCATGATGGGGTTTGGTTGGGTTCAGATGATGTTATTATGTCTCTTGCAGCATGGCTATGAATCGATTATGAATGAAAGCGGAGGTTTTATTTTGGTACCCCCATTTAACTTGAGTGTTATGCTTTTAAATTGACCGTCATTGTCAGAGTTTGGTGCATTGTGGCATGTGATTTCTTGAAGGGAATTGAAGACAGCTGTTTGCAAGTTGCCTTCTTGCTACATTGATCATTGGATGAGATATGTTTATCTTTTTCCCGTTTCAACTTGTGAGAAATGATGGATTGTTTACATATTCTGCCGGTTAACCTTTTTGAATAAAAGGATTCAATATTATCTCCCTTTGATATGAATGAAGTAGCCGCCGACAACGAATAAGCCAAAGCTTGTGGCCATGTGTCATCTGGATAGAGGAACTTATTAGTGAAGCCGCACGTTCACCAATTAAAATGAATGGTTTTTGCCGAAGGATTCATTTGTTATGGTATGATTGTAGGATCGTTGCTGGATTTGGCATGGAGCATATTGAAGATGTTTGAATTGTTAAATGAGTGACTGTACTGAAGAAGTTTCTAAATTATGGACAGCCTCAGATTGACCTTGTAAAAGTATAAGGAAGCATGATCGTTTGAACAGTGGAACAGCGGGGGCATCAACTTAATGACATCCCTTGATTCACACTTGAAACTCATTATTTATGCCTTTTTCAGTGGTGGCTCTTTGTCTTAGTACTTAATAACTATGTGCTAGAACATCAAAGTCCTTGAAGTCATATGATTGCCTGGTCATTGGTGTCTGCATGATTTGCTTTGGAGACTTTGATGAATTTGTTTCATCTAGTGTACCATGGCTGAAGCCTATTGGACTTATAGTAAGGCATGTAGTTCAGAAGAATCTGATAAATTTGACTGAAGAAGAATCTGTTGACTGCTCTTGTGACTAATAGGTTTTAAACTGCAAAGTTTGGTTGACTAAATGGATTTAACTCTTGTATTCATGTATGATAGTGGTTTTTTTGTATAAATTAAGTTTTGGGTAAGACACGACATGGATTTGTCAAGTTGTTTGTGCAACTTATGAGATCTTTCACAGCTCTTGCAGGCTGGAGAGACCATAATGCAGGTAGTGATATTCCAATGATTTTTACTGTTTGGCATAAGACATGCTTGGAATTTGATTCCCTCATGGATCTCTTTTAAGTTATTTCTTCTTATGTTTTTAACATTTTTCATGATTTTGCGGCTTGCTTTCAGGGTATGGTATGCGTGCAGGTTCCATTTCACCTCCATGCCGGTGGAGGGCAGATTATCATGATCCAGATTTTGGTCATCCTGTTAGGCCTCACATTGGTCGAGGCTTTAGGGGTGGGAGGGGTGGAAGATTCCGTGATACTTCGCCTTCCTATGGGAGTGGAAGGGGTGGCAGGTCTATTGGTAGAGGATACAATGGATCTAGACGCGAGCAATCACCTTTTGATGGGGAATATGTTCACCGAAATGACCCGAATTTGTCTCCCAGAGAAGGAGACTGGATTTGCAGAAATCAATCGTAAGTTGTCATGCACCTGAACATATTCATGCACTCAAATTTGGTGTTTCAAGTTAAGATGTGTTAACGTCTCTCCCTCTTCCATCTTTGTTCCACTTACACTTGATAATGGATCCTATATCAAAACCTTATGCTTATTGTTTTTAATTGTCATTCATGTTCATTGTTTATGGCACTCCTTTTTACTTTCTTCTATTTTTTTTTAGTAATATAACACATGCCATTTTTTTCAGCTGTGGAAACTTGAATTTTGCTCGGCGAACACACTGCAACAAGTGTCATGAGTACCGTTATGGATCCAGTCGGAGTCCTCGGAGGAGTTACCACAGCCCCCCACCACGCCAGTTATCCCCAAGAATTTTCTGGACTGCAGCATCCTGAGCCTGGCTTCCGCAGGGACACAAATGGCTACAGATCTCCATCTCGTGGTTGGGGCATGGGGGAACCAATCAATTTTGAGTCTGGATCACCTTCAAGGCGTGGAGGTGGATCTCGATTTCCAGATAATCTAGAAAGGGACAGACTGGACTATGATAACAATGGGTACCGTGAAAGGCGCAAACTTGACTGGCCAATTCATGATCAATGGGAGCATCGGGATCCTGAGCGGGATGGTTTCATGTCTGAGAGAAGGGGATTTGGTGGACGATCTCGATCACCACCCCCTACCAGGTGGATTAACAACACAAGGGAGAGGAGCCAATCTCCTGTGGGGAAGAGACCTGTTCGAGCACCGTTCATGGGCCGTGGCAGAGGTGATCGTCACTACGACAATTCATTCATCAGTCATGGGAGGAGTGATGATTTGGATATCAGTCGTCGTCGTGGTGGTGGTCATGGTGGCCGTGGTTATGTGAGGGGCAATGATGCTTTCATCAGCCAAGGCCGAAGTACTGCATGGAAGGACCGGTGATAGCTGTTTATGAAGAATGAGTTCCTGTTTTTTTTAGTAGCTGTATCATTTCTCATAAAGGTCATCACTATACCTTGATCGTGTGCTCACCAAGGGAGGGAAGGATTTTGACGTTTTTTAGAATTCTTATTCAGACGTTGTTCTGTTTGATATCTCACGTTGATCTAAGTCGGTATATTTGTTAATGCCAGTGTTTCTCCAACGGTGAAATTTTATCTTGTCTTTTGCTGTCGTTTAAATGGCGGCAGGTTGGAGATTGTTTGGCGGCCAATGATTTATTGCATTGCTAGTCTTCTGGAGCCTCTCATATTAGTTAAGCTAATTAATTAGAAAATAGGCCTCTTTTTTTTTAAGCTTAAATTCATATAATTCATTATATCAACTCTTATCCATATCTTTGGAGCATTAAAATGTAAATTTTAATTAATAGGGATCAGGTTTTCTGTATTTTAATTTAGTTTTGAAGGTTCTTAAACCTTCCTAGATCCAATGGCAACCATTTCAACCGTATTCTGTTTATATACTCATGAACGGCCATGATCACAATCATCTTACACGTGTCAACAGATTCCCCTACCGTGGTTTTTCGCGGGAAAAACCCACCATAAAAACCGGAACATAACCTTTCTTGCAAACCACCCCTCAGTAAATCTAAAATTCTCTGATACCCCCAGGTTTCAAAGTTCTCACAATTTTCAAGGGGCAAAGCGCGAAAAACTCCTGAATAAAGAACACAAGGCGAAACGCACAAGGACAAGGCTCGTGGGCGATCGGACGGTCACCAACCCAATATCTCGATGCCTATGAATTCCAGCCGTTAGATTTGAACGCATTGCCATCCGCTGATCACCATCTCGCTTTAATCTGTCCGTCCAATATTAGAACTTTTGATTTCAAAAGTCGAGAGGGAGAGAGAAAACAAAGAGAGAGAGAGAGAGACCCCCAAAGGCAAAGGCCAAAGCCTCTGGCTCTCTTCCCCTTCGCTCCCAATCCATCTCCTTTATCGCTTCTGCCTAAATCTTGTAATTCGTTCTCGTTTCTTACTTGATTCCTCTTATTCGGTGAATTCTCGTGGTTGGATTAGCTTCTGGCGTTGTGGATCGAGCTCCCGCCTCCGGTTGTCACGGATTGGGGACTTGTGATTTGATGTCGAGCATGGAGCCTGGCGTGCAACCAGTGGCGGCGGAGATGCCGCCTAAGAAGCTTGTGCGTCAGCTCGATTTCACCGCCGCGTTTGGCGCCTCTACGGCGGCGGCTCAGGCACAGCCTCAGGAGAAGCCATCGGCGCAGCCGTTGTCTCAGTCTTCGGTTCCGGCCTCGAGGCCTCCGGTCCCAATGCCTGTGTGAGCTCCTTGGCGTTGATCCTTGTAAAGTTCATGTTTTTGACTATTATGTTTGTCGCTGATTTTTCAAATCTAAGACTTCAGCTTTTATTGATTTACTATTTCGATTGGTTTGAGTTTTCCAGTCTGATTGTTTTCTCTGAATGGGAAAGCGATAGGCAGAAGAATTGAGTTTATTTTTTGCTTTTTTTCTCCCGAGGCACGAGATTTGTGATAATCAGGGATAGTTCTATCCCAAGTTTCAATTTTCAAAGGTGTAACAAGGGGTTTATTTGATTTGCAATTTTCTCAGATATTCTGAATAACTGATGAATTTCTTAACCTTTGCATGCTACATGATTTATATAAAAGAACTGGATATTAGTTTTGGTGAATGAGATGCCTTTTAAATCTTTGATTTGATGACCTCCTGGGGATATATTATATAATTTTCTCCTGTCTTTCTTACCCCTTTTTTGTTTTTTTGGGTGTGTGTGCGCCCGCGTGTTAAAAATCAAGTTCCTGTCTCGATACAAGCTCAAACAATGAGTACTTTTTAGTGCATTTGTTGCTTTGATATTCTATAGATATAATTTTAAGAATTTTGAAGTGGTGATCGCAGTTCTAACCTACGTGAACTTTGTTTGAGTTCAAGTTTTAAATGATATTTAGTCGACTATCAAGATTCACCATATGTTTTCTGGGAACTTTTTTAAATGAAGATCATCTGTAATGCTATTCAGGAAGCTTTTGTTGACATCAAATGAATCTTAACATTCACAAATTATTGTTTGATTACTGATCATCATTATCATCCATCTTCTTCTCTAGTAAACCAGAGTCCCCTCGATCACGAGCACGTCCTATATACGAAGTGAAGGATAGTACTCCAAAAAAGCAGAAGCAATGCAATTGCAGGCACTCAAAATGCTTGAAGCTGTAGGTTACTTGTCTAATTTTTTGTTGATATACTGTAGAACTATTATTGTGTACTTTGTTTTTATAAATTGGTAAAATGCATGTGATCCTTATGACCTGTTCATAATTCATCTTCTGTTCTCCCTGAGTATCTTTTGGAAACCTTGCACATACTGAGTCTAGAGTTTGTGCCCTTTGATTTTGATCTGTTAGAGAGTATGGTGTCCTCTTGACCGCATAGTTATTCATCTAGGCTCACAATTCTGCATCCCCTCTCCAATAACCTGGCCCTTGACCTTGAACGATTGGTTTGATTAGTTTCTTAGTAGCATTAAATCCAAATTGCGCAGCATATCATGGTGCATAGCATGTAGAAAAACTATAAATTAGAGCTTTTGGTGATTGGTCACAAATTGAAGGCGATGGCATAAAGTCATTCCAGACAAGATGACAGTTGAAGTCATTCCAGACAATATATAATTCATGCAGAAGCCAGGTTGGCTTGATTAGGTAATAACTGTGTCATTGGCAAGTTTCTTTTAAGACTTTTTTGAAGGAAAGTTGCTATCAACATCACTGACAATTACTTAGGACTATTTAGAATCAATTACTTTATTTGTTCACATATAGTTATGGCATCCTTTGAATAGCAGTGAACTGGAGCTGATATTCAATTGAAAGTAGCTGGAACATTTTCAAATCATAATGATGCTAAATAGGCATGTGTTAGTGGAAGATAGTTTTCATGGAGAATAACATGAATTGGACTGTTATCATATGTAAAAGTTAAATCTATATGACTATTTTGAACACTTCCAAAATAGTTATAGTTCATTATTTAAGGCTTCTAATGGCCACTATAATTAGTCAATCATTTTTAAGAGAATCCAACTAAGTGCAAATTTTTGAAATTCTGTTCAACACGTGTCCGTTGAGTCTGCACGCTGTTGCTATGAACTTACACCACGTAACCCCCCAGATGGACTGTCCTACTGGCCAATTGGGTTTCTTGTTCTTTTCATAGTCCTATTTTTAAGAGGAAACTTCCTTTTCAGTTCCTTAGTTTTTTGTCATTTCCTTCTGTTTAGCCCTCTTGTCCTAGTTGTTTGCTTTCATGTTGTTTGGAAATATTATAAAATTATGATAGATTCATATTCCATAGTGGCAATCCATTTTAAAGCTGAAAGGTCTGTCTTGGTTATATTCATCAGTTGCCCTTTAGTAGCTATAGCACAATTGGCATCTTCACAAATGCCAAGATGCATGTTGGAGTTAACATTCTGATATGCATGTTATAATTTGTTGTCATCTGTCTTCTGATTGCTTTTACTGCTAGGGTCGATCACTTGCCCAACGCTATATTTTTGTAATGACATTGGCCTGCCACAAGATTGTTGAATATGAAGGTTAATTTCTTTTATGGGGCATTATTAGGTACTGTGAATGTTTTGCATCTGGGGTTTACTGCGATGGATGCAACTGTGTTAACTGTTGCAACAATGTTGAGAACGAGGCTGCTAGACAAGAGGCTGTTGAAGTTACTTTGGAGAGGAACCCTAATGCCTTTCGCCCGAAGATTGGTAATAGCCCACATGCAATAAGGGACATCAGAGTAAGTAGTCTTGATCTTAAAATATTAATGTTACTTGTTCTTTTGTTGACAAAATTCATTGCTGGACAATTATATGAGTACACTATCTGCAGTGGTTTGACTGTTCTGCAGCACTTTTTCATTTTATATTACACATTTCCTATACTAACTTGTCCATGAATCAGTAACTTAACTTCTTTAGCGATCTAACCTGAAACCATGCATTTGAAACAAAATGAAAATAACAGATTTGGACTAATATTTTCCATTAATTGTTGGAGTCTGTGCATTCTAAATAAAACGAAAATAACATGGATTGATTAATATTTTCATTTAATCTTTGGAGGCTAAGCTGATTTGTGTGGACCTTGTGCACTTTTAACCTAGCAAATAATAAATAAATAAATAAATAAGTGCAAGGTTGTTCTACCTTTCACTTTTCATCACAGCAAAGAAATGAGGTAACATCCAGGTGGTTTATTTTGCATATACTGGTTCACAACTCCAGATAATATATTAGGTCTTCTTATTGCATGATAATTTAGTCTGTTCTTCCAAAAAATATAAATCACCTCTCTGCAATCTGCCGTTTCAAACAAAAACTTCGCCATCTGAGAGCTTTAGCAGAAATATACAGAAATCTCATTAAATTGACCCTCAAATGGAAATTGGGCTTATTATTATGACATTTATCAAATTCTGAGAAGCATTTATAAGCACTTTTATGGATTTATAAAAATTCTTAGTTTCACTGATACAGAACTATTCTGTATGCTAGGAGGAGGCTGGTGACCTTCCTTTGCTTGGGAAGCACAACAAGGGTTGCCACTGCAAGAAGTCTAATTGCCTTAAAAAGTATTGTGAGTGCTTCCAGGCCAATATTCTTTGCTCTGAAAATTGTAAGTGTATAGACTGCAAAAACTTCGATGGAAGTGAAGAAAGAAGAGCTCTTTTTCATGGTGACCATGGAGGCAACCTGACCTACATGCAGCAGGCAGCCAATGCTGCTGCTAATGGAGCCATTGGGTCATCTGGCTATGTCTCCTCTCCAGTTTCTAAGAAGAGGAAAAGTCAGGATCTCTCTTTTAGTGCAGCAGTGAAGGATCAACCCATTAACAGGCTTGTGCAATTCCAGCCGGTACTTGCTGCACACTTCTGCTCTCATATTTATGAAATCTCAGGCACTAGAGAATTATCTTGTAGGAAAATATACTTTACACAATTTACCCTGTTTTAAATTTTGGAATATTTTAAAATACTATCTGCTATGAATCCAATTACTTTTTGCTGTTTGAATCACAGTGCCAATGTCTTCGCTAATAAAGAATGATTATTTTCAGCCTAATCCTCTGAAGACATTAGGATCTGCTTCCTTTGGAACTACTCCAGTTGCACGTGCAGTTAATTCTGCTACACCTGGACCTTCAAAAGTTGTTTACAGGTCTACATTAATAATTAGTTCCTCCAAATATATTTTTCTTTGGATCTAGTTTCTGATGGTGCCATTGTTATTTCCAAAGGCCACAGTGTTGGCTCTAACTATTATTCTTTATTCTGAAGGCCTCTTCTAGCTGATATTATCCAACCAGATGATGTGAAGGAACTCTGCAAACTTTTGGTGGTAGTTTCAGGAGAAGCTGCCAAAAGATTTGCCGGTATATGACTGCTAATGCAGTTTCATTTCCAACCAGAGCTTGACTTGTTTGATGGCCAATCTAAATTCAAGATTATTTTCCAGTAATGAGACCTTACAATTTGCTAATATTCTGTGTATACAGATACAAAAGTCCATGATGAAAATCCAAGGCAGAAGGAAGATCAAGCAGAAATTGCGCTTGCTTCATCAAACCAACACAGAGATCATAACCAGAAAGAGCCTGATAATCGAAGAACATCAGCTGATAACTGCTCGCATGTAAGCAATGCTGATAAAATGAGCTGTGAGGAATCTGGGTTTGACGGTGCTTCTGATGTGCCGAAAGATGGACGACCGATGTCGCCTGGAACACTAGCGTTAATGTGTGATGAGCAGGATGAAATGTTCATGACTTCCCAATGCACCAATACGTCCACAAGATTATCATATGACAACAATTTGACAGAAGTTTATGCAGAGCAAGAGAGATGCGTGCTGACAGAATTTCGGGACTGTCTATGGAAACTCGTTACCTGTGGAAAAATGAAAGGTAAACTACAATTTGGCTTAATGACATCTGTGCATTACTTATCACAAAATCATTTCTCTTGCACTCATTCTTATGCCTCTCTGAGCCATAGCTGAAACCTATACTATGTAGTATACTGCTTATATGAACCCTTGATCTCAATCATCATGCCTTTGTAAATGCTTGTGATTATATTAACTAAAAATTTACAATCAAGTAGGGTTGTATGGTAGCTGAAATCGATGCAATTCACATATTAGTTATACAAAGCCTTGATCTCAATCATCATGCCTTTGTAGAAGTTTTTTATTATATATAGTTGTTATGCACAAGATGATATTAAAAATTGAATTTACAGTAACAAGTTTTGGCCCCAGGCATGTATTCTACTTTGTTTACTCAGTTCTCCTTGTCATTACTGAAAGCAACCAAAGTAGTGTTTTATGACATGAGAATGACAAAACCAAGATCTGTGGATGTGGCAGCAACTGTGTCTCTGTTTATTTTCAGAAGATTTTCGCAGCTTTGAGCTCTTCACTACAAAACTCAGATTATATCAGCTTATCATAATTTAGTCCTTTTATATACTGGTGAAATTGATCTTTGCCAACTTGTTTCAATGCAGAGGAAAAGTATGCGATGAAGGCCTCCAAGCCAGAAACTTCACCTCATCCTCAGGCTTCAGCCAATAATACCATTACTAGAGGTTCCATTTCAAGTACTGAAGAGGTAGGACCAGGGTCTTCAAATGCATTTCCTACATTCAGTAATTTTCTGCCTCCAAAAGCAGGACGCCCAACGACCAAGGAAAATGGGAACATTAAACCCAAGTTAGAGAATTCTGAATTGTAGAAAATGAAATAAATAAAAAGAAAAAAGAAAAAGGGAAGTATATATGAGAAAGCACATTGATGTGCTTTTGTATAACATCCAACAGCCATTGTGTGCTGTTGGAAGCTTATTGTCATTTGTGATTGCTGAGTCTCCATCTTTAATTAAAGATTTGATTAGTTTTACACCATTATTCAAACTAGTTATTCATGATAAAAGTTAGATGATTTCATTGCTTGTGATGTATTAGTTGATTTTATAAATTCTCCAATTAAATTGATATGTTATGTATAATTAATTTATACTACTATTTTGGTAAATATTTTGTTTTAAAAAAGGGAGACATTGCTGTGTTTTCTCCTTTCGGTATTTCCACGTGGATGTCTCTGCTGATCATCTTCGCTTATGAGTTATGAACTTATGACAAGTAGGTAACTTGGCGGCCACCAAATTCGCCAAATCACTTTAATTTTTTTTTTTATTAATAATTAAATGCTCAACTAGCCAAATATGTAGTTAATTCTTTTTTTAAGTAAAATTACCGAATTTTGATCAAATATCATTTTTTATTACTAAATTTTGATTTGTTTCTCAAATACTTATTAAAGTTACTAATCAGTTCAGCGGTAGATCACATGATGGACTAGCATCTTTTATAATTGTAAGCCATAGATCACTTTTTGGCAGTGCGATGACTAAATTTTTCTCGGCCTCCACGTCAGTTAATAAAAATACTAATCTATTAGGTGACATGCCTCTAAAATGATTAGTAATTTTAATGAGCATTTTGAAACAAATCAAAATTCAATTATCAAAATAATATTTGACCAACATTGAGTGATTTAAAAATAATAATAATAACCCCAAATATGCTTAATTGTCAAAACATAATGCTTGATCGTTCATGAATTTATTCACAAAAACTAATTCACAAAATATTCAAAAATTGGGACTGGCATATGACATATAGGCTTTCAGTTCAGCTTGTCCATGGAATTCTTATCAAGCCAAATATTTGCATATGATAATATGAAAGCATTGGCAAATAACAATAATAACCCATAAATAATTAACAAGAACTTTTAAGTCATTTATTTCATCCTGTTTGATAAACCATTGCAAAGCGTTTCATTTACAGCATGTTTATTTATGCCCCTTTCGGAACAAGGGCTTGCAAATGCTAACTAAATTTTATTGATCATTGACACTGTTCCAGGAAACATAAAATCCCTATTAACTGAAATTGAGCTGCCCAAGCTAACTTTCAATAAATACTACTGACAGTAACACGACAAGCTAAATAAGTTTAAAATTAAGTTATTTTTCACAATTATTTTTAACTCCCGACCGAATGGAGCTTCTTTAGCTTTGATGGTGCATATGTGCCCAGTATTTGCACATAAGCAATTGAAATTATCCACCATGGTAGGTACGTCCTCAAAATCACTGGGCTCTTAGATGCGTGACCTTGTCGAAGATTCTGGTAAGTTCATCATGCTCTGCAACATGGTGAAAAATGTCAGTTAAGTAGCAGTATTCATGAAACAATCTATTCGAGGGTCGAACCCACCAGTTCTTGGAGGTACAATTTAGTTTGAACGGGGATTTGTTAATGTAGGTCAATCAATACAAAGGACTTAATTTTAGATGAAAGAAGTTTTATTTGTCAATTAAGTACTCAAATGCAATCCTTCTTTGCATAAATGAAAAACTATAATGGATATGAAGAAGTATCATGTTTGACGTTTCTTTAGTATTTGTGTGTGTATATATATATGTATTAGACAAGGGGGAGCAAAAAGATTAGATGATTCATACCAAAGGTAGGTCTCTCTTAGCTCTCTCTTCCAAATATTTTGACGGTTTAAAGAAGCCACCATAAATGTCTTCCCACTTCTTGAGACATGAGTATATAGTAACGAGGGCCAACCGTGTCAGCCCAAAAAATAATGCCACCCCTACAGGCATGATAAATCACAGTCAATGAGCCTCATCTTTCCAAATTCAAAATAAACCTTCAAAAAAAGAGTGAACAGGCATACAAGATCTACATATTTAACCAAAACTTTATAAAGATTCAGAAACAAAATCACGACATACAAGGATTAGCCTTGTGCAACAACAATTCATGTTCTCTTCATCCTCCCATGAAATAGCATAGGTCAGAGTTATTCTATATCACAAGGGTTTCGCTTTCAAATTAGCCTAACAAAGATGATCCACTATGTTCTATCATGCATTTGTGATGTCAATGGAAGGGCTGATGTCGTAACAGGAGTTATTGCCAACTCTGGGAATTATTCAAGAGATGATCAGGCCTCACAACTACAGTGCAGGGCTGGGTTGTCATCAGCCCAGCGCTGGCATGTTAACAGCCCTAACATAACCAAATGATTTGCTATTGTTAATATGCAAATGATGTTCTCCAAAGTGTACTGAAGGCCAACAACAACCAGTTCTTTCCATCATCACAAGAAAAGCACAGTTCTTCATGAATGGGCACTGTAATATGATACTTAACATGAGTGTTATGTAACTTTCAGAACTCAGAAACTGCAATATCTTGCTTTCATAAGTGTCTTAGAATATTAATCTGTCTTTTTCACACTAAACCATAAACTGCTTGAATAACAATGTATTCATATTTCCAACCTCACTCCTTGCAAGTCCTAATTTTAAAAAAGTTCTACATGTGGGGGTAAATCATTGATAACCACTCATTTAACTTGTCCAATTCTTACATGTGCAGTATTTCAGTTGCATACTGTCAAGTGAACAGATTAGAAATTACAAATGGTGGTTATATCCAGAGAGGCAAAATTCAGATACACAAATATGATTGATGAGGGAGGTAAAGCTCTACTTTTTTTGTCATGGCACAAAACCAAGTTTAACTCAAATGAAAAATATCAAGGACTGAAACAAAACATTGATGACTAAATCTACTGCAAAGGAACATATATAAAATCTACTTCACTAACCGGTACTTGGGGAAACTCATTCCAAGAATACATGCAGCATCAAGATCTGATGCTCGAACAACAATCCCTTCATCCAATACTCTGCAGGCTTCATTCACGACTGGAAAGAAAACCATCTCCAGAATTTCCCGATCACTCACATTTATTGGCTACAAGTTATCACATACAATCAATTTAGACAATCATAGATGTAAAAGTTGAAAATAAATGAAATCCATTAAATTTTATGCAATAGCACACAAAAGAGACCTTTCCATTAGGCATGATGTTAGCTCGTCTTCGAGATTCATTGATGATAGGAAGTACTGTAGGATCAGGTTTTGGCTTGCTGCCCTTTTCATGAATGTAATAACCCTTTCCATTGCTCTTTCCTATCATACCAAAATCATTTCTTGAATCATGAGTAAAAAAGACTAAAAATATTGTAAAAAATAAAATTTTTAAAAATAGATTTGCAGATGCACCTTCTCTCCCAGCTTCTACCATCAATTCAACAAGATCAGATTCAAAGGTCCGACCATTGAAGGCAGAAGCAAATACTCCCTTAACAGCCCTAGCTACTCCATACCCAGCCAAGTCTTGCAATCTATCAATAAGGGAAAAAAATCAATTTAACAGGTAAGATCATGCAAAAACAAGAACAAAAATGTCTGATACATTATGCAGGCACCAAAGTAAAAGCTAGTTGCTGATAACTAATGTCATTCTCAATTGATATCTAGAAGGATACAAACATAGATATAGAAGCCAAACATATTAGCTAATTTGTGGCGAGTTGAATACATTATACAAACTGTTTGTCAATGTTTTAAATAAATGTTGCCTCCTTGCGCTATGAAGCCTCTTTAGGCATGCTACATATTGCATAAAGCAATTAAGAAAAGTATAAAATTACTTGAAAATTGAGATCATATCTAATAACATACATGCTATGCATGTTTACAAGGGAAAAAATGATTTTCCCCAAGAAGTGCATGGTATGGAGCAAAATTAATTGCCCAAAATGAAAGTTCAAATCATTGCATGCACAATACCACTAAGGATGTCTATGGAAATATCATGTGTGAAGTATTTGATACAATAATACTTAACCAAGAATGAGAGAAGATTCATTCGTCATTGTCAAAGACTGGATCTGTATCTAAGGGAGATGGAATGTCTAAGGAGACATCAAAGATCAATCGGTACAATTGTTGACAGACAAAAGTATCAATAAAATCTAAAATTGACCAGTGGCATGAGCATTGGCACATATGGAGAATTATTGAGTGATGGCGGGGACAAATAAAAACAGACATTTTGATGAAAAACTATCAATTGGAAGTCTAAACTACTCCAACTAGTCAGACTCCGTTGCTTTGGAGTGCTATGGAAAAAGATTCAGGCAGTCTACATTAGGACAGGATAAAAAGTGAGCATTTGCAAATGCAACAGGAAGAAATTATGGAGCCAGGAAATCTTACAGGAAAGGGCCCATTGGCATTCCAAAAGAGCTGATTACTTTATCAATCCTGAACAGGTCCACCCCTAAATGCAAAAGGAGAAGAGATCCTTGTGTGTATGGGAAGAAGGTGCGATTAACAGCAAAGCCTGTGCAATTTCCAACAACAATGGGGACCTTCTTTATCAACTTCCCAACAGTCATGAGATCAAGGATGACTTGAGGAGATGTCTTTTCCGTTCGAACAATTTCCAGCAGGGGCATCACATGAGCAGGACTGTTTCTCATAGATAAGAAAGAATTATAAATTAAATTCTGAAAACATTTATGATAAGAATAATTATGTATATTACTGGAATACTTGAATGTTAGCATAATTTTTCTGCATAAATCAAAAACACCTATGAGATGAAACCAAAATACGATAACTATAATTCTAAACCAATCAACTTCAAGCAAGTTGGGTAGCCATGCCTAATAGCTACTGCAGCGATCATTTCTGCTTTTTTTTTTCTTTTTTTTTTTCTTTTTGCCTTTTGATATGCTCATATTGAGCAACAGTTAAGGCTCATCAGATTTGTATCACATGCTCGGTTGCAGAAACATGGCTAAATATGTGGCTATTCAAAAGAAATGTCATGTATGTCCTTGTATTGAGTTTGTGTAAAATTTCTATGGAGAGCAAGTATCTTCTGTGAATGTTGCGCGAGTCCTGAGCTGATCAGGCACATCATTATAGCATCCTGATGTCTAAGTTTCAATAGCATGCATGAAGTACTTTCAGTATTTTTGCTAATTTTTTTAATTACTCCCAGGTTTGATGGTTACTTAATACATCTCAACATATCGTACTGAATCATGAAATCATGCTGAACGGTTAATTCTGTGCCGTTATGCACCAGGCCACAATGTTTCCAAATCTAAATGCCCTCTCTATCTCAATCGATTATAGGCCAACGAGTTCTCCCACACAAGCATCTAAAGTGCACCATTATAAAAGATTATTAGAAGATTCAAAAGCAAGCTAGAGCTCAAAGTACTTTCAGTATTTTTGCTAATTTTTTTTAATTACTCCCAGGTTTGATGGTTACTTAATACATCTCAACATATCGTACTGAATCATGAAACCATGCTGAACGGTTAATTCTATGCCGTTATGCACCAGGCCACAATGTTTCCAAATCTAAATGCCCTCTCTATCTCAATCGATTATAGGCCAACAAGTTCTCCCACACAAGCATCTAAAGAAGCTGCACCATTATAAAAGATTATTAGAAGATCCAAAAGCAAGCTAGAGCTCGCTTGAGTGACACCATGAAAATACAGGTGGCTGCTATAGCTTATTGTACTTCAAGCATGATGTTTATGTAGGTCAGGGTGAACTGGCAGATACCAAAACCATCCTACAAGTCATAATCAAGCTGACAATGGTCAATATATCATGCCTATTTTTGTCCAAGGAAGTTACCAGTTGTGAGAACTGTTTGCTCTGGGTATAGCTTGAGAACCAATGATATAAGTTAGTAGGTGGTGACCGAACTATGAACATCCAAACACAAGGTCAAGCAAGCTCCAACTTATTCCACTCCTCCTTCCATAGCCTATTCCTTCTCTTCATATTACTCATTACTCTATGTTCCCCAGAATATTTAACTGATTCTTAACCTTCATCCGTAATGGTTGCACCCAAGGACGTAAATGCCTGATAAAATGTTGTGGTGATAAAGGAGAAACCAACATTTAGTTAACAGCTTCCTTATATAGATGATATGCCAACAAACCCAAAACTATCATGGGCACCATAATCTGCACCCAAGGACATAAATGCCTGATAAAATGTTGTGTGGGTTTTGATGATATGCTACAAACCTAAAACTATCATGCACCATAATCTGCAAGAATATGACTAAATACCCCTAAAACACTACCACACACACACACACACACAGAAAGCATAAACAGATATATATATTAATGCAGACCTGAAAAAATGAGCCCCAATGATACGATCTTGAGAACTTGTCTTCTGTCCAACAATATTGAGATCAATAGTGGATGTGTTGGTTGCAAAAATGCAGTGCGGAGAGCAGGCCTTTTCCAAATCCGCAAATATGGATTGTTTGAGAGGGATCTTTTCAATAACAGCCTACAAAGAATGTGATTATGTGATTAGACAATACAAGTGGTTCCTCCTTTAATCAAGATATGATAGGACAAAGAGAAATTATCCTCATTAAAGATGTGGAAAATTTACAGCCTTTGGCCGTTAAGGATCCACATACCATGGTGTGTCACAAAGTTAGAAGATCAGACAGATTTCAAAATATATAGTTAGATAACTTATAAGATCTTACCACTAAAAGGGAAACATTTATGGGAGCATTTGTCTTTTCTCAAACCCCCACTTCCATAAAATGAGACAAGTGAATAAGGTTAGAGTCAACATCAACATTTAAACAGAGACTAATGTTACTGTTAGTACGTTGCACTCATGTGCATACACTAGGTAAAAAATAAATGACTTTCCCTGGAAATGATAATTTCTAGTTTCTTTTTCCCAGATTGACTGTAGAATTGTTTAAAAGACTGTCATAGCATATACAACATGGTAATGAACAGTTAGAAAGCAACCTCGATAACCATATCCAAATGCTTGAACTCAGAGTAATCCAGTGCACCGCTAAGAAGTGACAATGCCTGATTCATCTTCTCCTGTGAAATAGACCTCCTCTTCACTAGGCCTTCAAGATTTCCTTTAAAAAAACAAGGTTAAATTAAAATTTTGTGGCATCAGAAAAACTTTAAATGAACACAAAGATATGCCCCCTACAAGACTTAAAAGTGATGTTTCATCTACTCATGGTTCTTTCTGAGGGTTATAAAAGAAGGTTTTAGCATCAGATTTTTCACAAGAAAAAAATCTTATCCAAATGCAGCTTCTTTTACAAGCATATGATAAAGTAAGGTACATAAAACTAAATCCAGACATATGTTCACCAATTAAGGAGCTACCTGCAATTGTTTTGATGCCTTTCTGTAGAAACCTGGAATCAATTTCCTTGATAATAACAGAAATGTCACTTAATAGAAGAGCAGTCGCTATGCCAGAACCCATAAGACCACCACCAATGACAGCCACTTTCTTAATATTCCTTGGTTTCAATCCAACATCAGTCACGTTGGGTACCTATCCAAAACAATCAATGTACTCAGAAGGGTGTGTACATCAGTAATACACATAGAAATTTCTATGGATGGCCACTATATTGCATCACATGGATAAAATACTATGTTTACAGGTGATCTAGCGATACCAAAAGAACAAGGCATGATCATCATGAGAACCATATCTGCAGAGCATCAGCCCATTTATATTATAAACAGAATCTCCAAGGAGTAATTTCCTAACTTAGTGTCTAGAGAATTATCAAATAGTCTAAGTGAGATATGTAAACAAGAGAACATAGAATTAAACAACCATTGTGTCACTGAAATCAGACATCTTCAAATTATGGGGAAAAATGAAGTAGAATGTTCAAAGACAGTAGCACATACAATAAAGTTATCTGCATGAAACTGGAACCAGAAACAAGAAAAGTTACCTTAGAAGTTGCACGCTGGGAAAAGAAGGCATATACCAGGCCTCTTGCGGTGCTTGATAACACTAGCTCCTTAAAAACCTTCGCCTCCTGAAGTAAAGAAAACTAATTTAGTATATGATTCACCTTTGGAGTAATTGAACAGGATAAAAATCAATAAATCATTAAAACAACATTTGCGGATAGAACTCGTATGATTGATGGACGAAAGTGTAGGTATACTTCTTATGCAAGAAAAAAGGCAGGCAAATATATCGGAGACAGTTTGCCAATGCACAAGGAAACAATACACTAAATGTTTCATGAAAGTCAATGTTAGATAGCCAAACAAAATCAATGGGCTGATATTAGGATTCTAGAGCTGTAAAGAACTAGTAAGGCAACCTAAAATTGCATGATAATCGACGCAATTCAAAGGATGGACGTCACATACCTTGAGAACACCAGCATATCCACCAAAAACAATGCCCTCCTCAATTGAATCCAGGCACACCTGGTGTTGAGGCATGTTTGGAGCAATCTTCTTAGCCTGTTGCCTAGCACCTTTCAATATTTCATTTGCCTCGGAAAGGGAACAAAGCCTATCAGTGCGATGAAGAGACGTGACCCATGGCTTTCGCTTCTCAGCAATATCTAATGCCCAAAGCCGTGAAACAGTCAACAATTCCCCAGAAGAAACAACAGAATCTATGAGGCCATACTCCTTCCCTTCCTTCGCTCGGATTGACTTTGATAACTGCATAAAGTTAAATCAACAGAGACATGAAATTGTTAGACTTCCACAGATCCCAAATTCTAATATTTCTATGGGAAAGTTGAGATGATCTTTAATAATAAAAATATGAAGACTGGTCTAATAACAACATTTGTGATAATCAGAAGTGGAAAAGCAATGAAATTAACAGATGCCTAGGACAAGAACAGATTTTGTATCACAAAGACTAAAATATCTTTGTCCTAAACAAAAGGGCAAGTCTTCCAATAAATATGTGGTGAAAGAATCGAACAGAGCAGCATGTAAGTTGCAATACAAATGTATACTCTAGACACTGATTAAGATAAAAAAAAATTAAAAAAAAAAGGTTAAATTTTCAGAAATAATTATTAATCCCAAACTGATTCAATTCATGATTTTATCTCATAAGACTTACTATGTCCGGCACTATTTTGAAAATAAATACCAAAAAGAGAAGAATACGCCATGCATAAAGTCACGATATGTGCTTGGCATGCAAGAGAAATTAACAATAACCTTTAAAATTCATGCATCAGTTACAAAATAATGGATTAAGCAAGCAATTGGTACTAATGGGCGTTGATTTTCCCTTAGCTTAAATAGAGAAGACTCACCAGCATCATCTCTATAGCCTTTGGCAATCCCACGAGCCTTGGAAGCCGCTGGGTACCTTAATGTACACAGGAATTATGAAATTTTGTTATATGAGAAGTTCAAAAATACATGCAAGTTCCTTTATGATACAAGGCCCTAACACAATAACAAACAAAATTTAGAGCTACCTCCAAACCCAGGAATGACACCAAGTGTCAATTCTGGCAATCCAAGTTGTGCTTCTGGAGTGGATATTCTAGCATGGCAACCCTGGACAAAATGAACCACAAAACTATATCAAACAGAGACCTAGAGGGAAAAGGAACATCACAAGGACACCACTGAGAAATTTTGAGTGACATTTAGGACAAACCATAGCTAGTTCCAAACCTCCACCAAGGGCAAGCCCCTGAATAGCTGCAACAGAAGGTTTCTTGCCATCTGAAAAGGAAGTTAATACAAATAGCACATATCAATTAATAAGAACCTTTCTGTAATAAAACAAGCTAGCGTAGTAGAAAGCTCATGGTGCCAATTAGAAAAAGAAATAAGAAGAAAAGAAAAGAAAAAAAAAAATAGGTGCTATGAAAATAAAGGGCAGTAATCAGCCAAAGACCTTCAATAGTATTCACCACAAGATCAACAGAGACATCAGGTAGACGTGAAAGATCACCTGCAGTACATAGTTGCAAAATAAATAATTACGAAAATAATATCTTGCATACTAGATGAGGCATAGACTTAAGATTTCACACCATTTTTATGCACTTCTGCAAAAACATTGATATCAAAACCACCAGAAAATTTTCCAGCATTACCTGCAAGGAAATATAAGCAACATGCAGGGCAAATTAGTAATCCAAAAATAAATAAATAAATAAATTAAACCTTCATCTGTGTTTGACTGAAATAACAAATGAGCCAACTATTTTTCTGGAAAAAATGTGAAAAGACTTGTCCTCAAAAGCTTTCCATAGAAGTAAAACTTTCTGGTTGAAATTTGAAAAGGCTAGTTGGATACTTGTGTGAAAACAACAAAAAAGGTCTCTCACAGAAAATTAGAAACAAACCACTGCATATCTCCTTGTCAACATATGAAGGAAAATTAGGAATATAATTCACACACGCACACAGACACACACACATCATTACGACATTAATACCTGCATCTCCAACAGAAAAGTCAGCTGTTTCAATCAATGTGCTTTTGTTCTTTTACCAACAAAAGAAAAAACATTCTCAGAATTCTTGCAGTCAGGAAATCTACCTTTCACGGCATCAAAGCTAAAACTTCCAACACAATTATATCACAAACAAAAATGGTCATAAAAAATATTCAAGTCGGCAATAAAAGCTCACCAGTCAAAACGATTGCCTTAACATCATCTCTATCCATGGCTTCCTTGTAATTCTTCTTCAAGCCATCAATAACTATACCAAAAGCAAGATATAAATCATTAAAAGCGTTCAAAATTAAGAAAACTTCACAAAAACAAGGGAAACAAAACGCATGCATAGTATAACTATCTAAAAATTTTTAAAAAAAAAATCATAAAAAAATAATAATAATAAAAGAGACCAGACACGAGAAATAGCACTCAAGAGTAAGCACTTCAAGCAGAAGAAGAATAAGACAAAAATTAAGAAAAAAAAAAACTTAATAAAGCGAACAGCACGAAAGAAATCACCGACACACTCTAGAATCAAGAAATTTTCACAAAAAAATAAAAAAGGAAAAAAATGGCAAAATTCAAAATTGACAAGAAAACACAACAAAAAAAAATTAACAAAAAATTCACAACAAGGGTAAACCTATGAAAAAAAAAATTATTGAAAAAACTCAACAATTAAAAAAATTTCAAAAAGAAAGTAGAACATAACACCCTGCAATCGAAGAAAAAAAAATTCATAAAACCAAGAAACAAGCATTAAAAAAAAAGGCGGGGAAATAGAATCGAGATTACTAATCGGAGCCAGCGCGTTAACAGGTGGATTAGAGATGGTGATCACGGCGACTCCATCTCTCCCGACCTCCATGGAAACGAAAACATTCGCCATCTAATCTAGGGTTTCGATCGATCGAAATAGATCGAAAACTCGAAGAAGACGAAGACGAAGACAGACGAGAGCTCTGTTTAGTGTTTTGCTTTCGAAGATATTAATAAGAGCTTTGATGGATTTTATAAGCGATAGCAATAGAGACAGTGGGGACTACTTTTAAGTTGACCAAAAAGCCCACGGACAAACATCACGATTTCGCTGTTCATTTCATCTCAGCCGTTGATATTGTCTAGTGATTGAAATTTCTCACCTCGTGATTCGTGTTTCCAACTCTTAAAACGTGAAAAAGACGGCAAAGGATTTAGTGATTTACACATATATATCATCTTCAGCTAGATTTAAAACTAAATATGAATTTTTCTCTGTGTTTTGTTCGTATATACGATTTTACGTTTTGGTCCTATAAAGACAAAAAAGTGCACTTTAGTGCTTGAATTACATAAAGATAATGGTTTTGAATTTTTAATTACGCACACATATTATTTTTGAAAGATAAAAATATATTTATTTTAATTTTTAAATAACTTAAAAATATTCAATGATTTCTTGATCTATTAATATCAAAAATATTTATATTTTGTGAATCTCAACTTATAGGCTTATATAAAATAAAGATATATATATGTGTTGAGGTAGTAATTCATGATTGTGATATATTTTTATACCATTGAAATACTAAAGTTATTTTTTATTTAAAAATGAAATGAATAATTTGATATAGATATATATATGTATTACATAATAATATAATTAAATATATGTATTTATTTGGTACGTAAATGCTTCTTCCTGGAACTCACCACAAAATTACCAAACTTACAAAAAGTAGGAAAAGAGATTCCTTGGGAATGAAAAGGAGATATCTTAGAAATGAGTTTGAATGCCACTTGCAACTTCAATGAAATTTATTAATGATGAATAAAACATAGACTTTTTTTAAAAAAATTAATGGTTGACACTTGACCAACCACACTGTTCTCGTCTCCAATTTCACACTTGTCTACCTTGTGATTCATGCTTGTTTGGCGAATTTTTAATTTTTAATTTTATTTTTTAAAGCTATTTTGAGACGATATTAAACAAAATATTTTATTCAAATGTCTTTAAAAATATTTTTAAATTAGAAAAAGTAATAAACACAAACTACATGAGACTATCACCCTTATATAAATTATATGATAATTGATATTTCGTGACTGTTACAACTCAAAAGTAAATATTAAAATTCTATTCGTAGTTCGCTGATATTTTTTTAAAAAAATATACTGACTTATGATAATGTTTATTTTTTGATCTTTAACTTAAGATTTTAAAAAATTTTTTAATTATTTTAGTAATTATCTCTGTAGTTAAATAATTCAAAATTTTGACTATTTTATGCAGTGATTTATTTTTCATTCAAAATTTATTATTCGAAAGTATTATTCAAGATACCATGAAATTGAAAAGAAGAAGCATAGGCTCGACTTTCTAGAATAATGCACATAATTTTATATTTTATAATTTTTCATGTGAAATCCAACTTGTTGAGAATGACTCGTTGAATTGAAAAAATAGTACCAATCTATCAACTTGTTTAGAATAATATATGCAAACAAATTGGTAGGATTATGATATTTATCTGATGAAAGTTATCTTTATTTAAATTTTAAACCCAATGAGACGAAAAAAAGTTAAAAATAATTAAACATGTGAATGGGAATGAAAACTTTTAATATATATTTTATCAAATATTTTCAAAAAATATAATTAAATAAATAATTAATAATACAAAATTATGTATTTTATGTTTTTTTATTATGATATGTATTTTATGAGATCTCACAAATTGGTAGGATTATGATATTTATCTGATGAAAGTTATCTTTATTTAAATTTTAAACCCAATGAGACGAAAAAAAGTTAAAAATAATTAAACATGTGAATGAGAATGAAAACTTTTAATATATATTTTATCAAATATTTTCAAAAAATATAATTAAATAAATAATTAATAATACAAAATTATGTATTTTATGTTTTTATTATGATATGTATTTTTATGAGATCTCACAAATTGGTAGGATTATGATATTTATCCGATGAAAAGTTATCTTTTATTTAAATTTTTAAACCCAATGAGACGAAAAAAAGTTAAAAATAATTAAACATGTGAATGAGAATGAAAACTTTTAATATATATTTTATCAAATATTTTTAAAAAATATAATTAAATAAATAATTAATAATACAAAATTATGTATTTTATGTTTTTTTATTATGATATGTATTTTATGAGATCTCATCTGGCCAACACAACAATTGGAGTACAAATCTTGACAGAGACATTTTGAACCTGAACCTAAACAATGAACGTATGTCTGATAAGCCCATTATTTCGCAATGAGATAGTACCACTAAACTAGTGATTTTTTTTTTTAAAAAAAAATATACACAATTATATATTTTATAATTTTTCTTATGAAATCCAACTTGTTGAAAAAGACTCATTGAATTGAAATAAATTAGTACCAATCTACCAATTTTTTTAGATTAAATACATGCAAACAAATTGGTGGGATCATGATGTTTAACGAATAAAAGTTGTTTTTATACATGCACCCTAAAATTGGTGGGATCATGATGTTTAACGAATAAAAGTTGTTTTTATTTAAATTTTAAACCCTAAAATATTGACATCTAACCAAAATATATATATATATATATATATAAACAATCACAAAGTTATAAATAATTACACATGCGAATGAGAATAAAAATTTTCAGATACACCTTATCAAATATTTTTCAAAAAATACAATAAAATAAATAATTAATAATATAAAATTATGTATTTTATGATTTTCTCATGAGAATATATATATATATATATATATAAAGAGAAGATTGAGAGGAGAGAGATAGAAACAATCTGATAGATGAACAGTGCAATAAACAGTAGTCAACTATAGTACTTGTTCCAAACGATTTGATGTGGTTTTCTGTGGGTTTTATTTAATTTTTGGTGTTCTTCGTTGTACACTTAGTAGAAATAGATTTCGATGATTGAGATTGTTTTCGAGTGCTTATATTGATTGAATGGTTGAGATGAAAATACAGTGCATCCCACTTTTTATTGTGCAACTAGTCATAAAAACAGTGTTAGTGTTACTATTTATATAACAGTACATAACCATTGGATTGAAATCCAACAATCTACATCAACGTTTATAGGATTATAAATATATGAACGTGCACGGATGATTGATGCTATATATTTTATGTGCACATAGAAGGTAATGATGGTCCGACATGCGACCTCATCCAGTCTAATCCCATAACTGGAGACCCTTAGCATCACTGTATCCCATGCATCTTGAATTTAAGTAATAAAAATTTTGTAAGGCCATCATTTCTCAGTGAGATAATGCCACTGGGCTAAAAGACTTTTTTTTAAAAAAATAAAAAGAAAAACACAAAGACCATTTTGACCTTAATCACAATGGCATCATAATTCTCATCCAGATGTCTAAGTTGGTAATTTCATTCTGACCCTCCCTATCTGAAACCGTCTCTCCCTCCAAACATCAACAGCCATGGAAGCCCAGACCCTTCCTCACACCAACTGCCATCCCTCCATGGCTTCTTCTTCTTCTTCTACTACTGCTTCTTCTTTCCTCCCTCTCAAGCCCTTCCAACCAGACCCATTCCCAATCTCCAGCCACTTCCCTTATTCATCCTCTAATGGCTTCAAGTTCCAATCCCTTTCTCACTTCCTCTTTGGCTTTCCTTCTTTTTCCCTTGTCAAACCCATTGCTTGCAAGGTGTCTGATGAAATGCCTCCAAGAGACAAAGCAAACAAAGGTATCACTTTTACGATGTCTTTTCTAAGGTCTATAGATAAAGGGAGTGGACAAGTGAGTAGTGAGGAAATGGTTGGGGTTAGAGGTGGAAAGCAGAGGGATGGTTCCATGAGGCTGAAGGATGAGATGGGCAAATCAGAAAGGAAGAAAATTTGTGGCTGGTGGCTTTTTGAATGAGAAGAAAGTGAAGAAGAGGAAGATGGGTAACAGGAGGAAGAAAGATAAGGACCATCATGCTCAAGTTGAGCTGCGATTGAGGCTGGATATGTGCTCGAAAATGGGGGATGTTATGGGATCTATAGCTTTGTATGACTCCGCAGTGAGGGATGGTGTCAAGTTGGGGCAGTATCATTATAATGTGCTTCTCTACTTGTGCTCTTCTGCAGCGGTTGGGGTTGTTCATCCAGCAAAAAGTGGTAGTGGAACCAGTGCTAATAGTAGTAGTAGTGTGTGTGACTTCAGTGAAGACGAATCAGAAGACATGAGTGGAAATGGACTAGCAGACGAATGGTACAATGAAGAGAATGAAATTAGTCACAGGGAGAAGCAGGGCACTGCAATCCAGGTTAGTGAAGACGTCAGGGATTATGCCCGAACAAGAGGGTTTGAGATATATGAAAGAATGTGCTTGGAGGAAATTCCAATGAATGAGGCAGCTTTAACAGCTGTTGCACGAATGGCACTGTCCATGGGCAATGGAGATATGGCTTTTGAGGTTGTCAAACAGATGAAGAGTTTGGGCATAAACCCAAAGTTGCGGTCATATGGTCCTGCTTTGTTTGTATACTGCAAAAATGGCGACATTGAGAAAGCTTTCGAAGTAGAAGAACACATGTTGAAGTCTGGGGTCTGCCCAGAAGAGCCTGAATTGGAGGCGCTTCTAAGAACTAGTGTTGTAGCATGTCGAGGGGATAAGGTTTACTATATACTGCATAAGCTTAGGACTACTGTGAGGCAGGTGTCTCCGTCCACAGCTAGTTTAATTGAGCAATGGTTTAAGAGTAAGAATGCTACTAGATTGGGAAAGAGGAAATGGGATAGGAAGTTAGTCGAGCAGGCTATGGAGAACGGCGGAGGGGGGTGGCATGGTTTAGGATGGTTGGGGAAGGGAAAATGGACCGTTAAACATGAGCAAATTGATTGTGATGGTATCTGCTTGGGCTGTGGTGAGAAATTGCTGACCATAGACCTTGATCCGATTGAGACAGAAGACTTTGCTAGATCTGTAGCTTCAATAGCTTGCAAGAGGGAAAGACACTCGAGCTTTCAGAAATTTCAAGTATAGTAGCTTGATTCATTTGAATTCTTAGCCTTTCTCACTGTGTTGTCTGTTTTGTATCCTTTAGCAGATTCCCATCTATTCTATTCATGAAATCTCTCTAGATACCTTTTTTTTGTGATTTATGTGTATATATTCATGGAACCGTTGACAATAGCTGATAGAAAACTCCCTTTTTGGTCCATATTTTTAATATTTTCTTTCCCTTTTATTGCCAACCATCTTCTCATCTTCAATATTTATGGAAATGCTAGTTTGACATTTCCTTGACTCTATCCAAATTTAATACTATAGCTTCTGAGTGTCATCAATTTTTGAAGCCTAATGGATTTGAAGGGTTGATAAGTTAATATTCCCTTCTTCTTTTTTTTACTATATGCAGAAATGGTTGGACTATTATGGCCCTTTTGAAGCTGTTGTTGATGGCGCAAATGTGGGACTTTTCAGCCAGAGGCAACTTTCAATAAACAAGGTTTGTTTCAGTGGAGTTATGGAATTATTAAATCCTGGTTGTCACTATTGAACCATTTTCATAAATAAATAGGTCAACACTGTTGTTAATGCCATACGGCAAAAACTGCCATCAAAGAAATGGCCGCTTATCATAATCCATAACAAGCGTCTTACTGGGGGCTGGATGGATGAACCTGCAAATGAAAAGCTTCTAGAGAAATGGAAAAACGCCGATTGTATTTATGCAACTCCTACGGGGTCTAATGATGATTGGTAAGCTTATGCTATATACTTTTCAATCACATATGGAATTATCTGTCATCTTTTCATGTTTTCAGAAATCTAGCTGGGTGGTTTGCCTTCTAATTTCTTATGGATAATCAGGATTATTTTGCATTTGTTATGGCATTCAGTGTTAGTCCCAGAATGCGGTACCCTTTTTTCTTTAAGTGCCACATAGCAGGAGAGAGTTAGTATTTAGTAGGCCATAAGCTAATGCAGAACCTGTACCATGGTTTGGGCAGAGGAAGACAATGCCCTATCTGCGAGAATCAGAGTGGTACCTTTCTCTATACTCATGTTTACATATTTCCAAGAAAAAAATTGGCTTCAAGTTGATTGGAATCATTCTTAGCAGCATACATTAACAATGTGGAGAACTCTACCCAAAAAAAAATTAATAGATGAAATGTTTTGTTGTCAACGTTTCCCTCTGGTATCACTTGATCACCTTGGTTTCTTGCCAAGTTGAATCTCAGAGGACATGAAAGAGGAATTCATAGTGTTACAGAATGAAAATATTGAGAAAAAGGGGATAGGAAACTTGTTTGGCTTGAAGTTTATTTATCCTAGCTTTTCTCAAGCTGATGTATCAAATTAGTGCTACAGCACATTTTCTATGCACACAGGCCATTGTCAAAACGGATGCATGACAAACTATTGATGAGTTTTAACATAACAACGCTAATCCTCTTCCCCAACTGGAGTTCTTTTAGAGAAACTGAGTTAACATAAATATGCCTCATTTTCGACTCCCATTATTGTTATTATTATTTTCATTTGCTTATTTTCTTAGGGGATGTGAGATTTATGTAGTGTCCCTTTAAGAGTCTGGTAATATATTTCCTTAAGTTTTTTGTTTTTATACATTGCTTTAATATTCTGCTTTAAACCACTGTAGGTGATAACATGTGGTTCAGGTATTGGTTGTATGCAGCAATAAAATGTAAAAGCTTGATCGTTACCAATGATGAGATGAGAGACCATTTATTCCAGCTTTTGGGAAATGATTTCTTTCCCAAATGGAAAGAAAGGCATCAGGTACTTGAGCATTAACAAAAATAGAAGATTTTAATGTACTGTGAAGCTTGCAATTTATGCTTGTTTTAGGCCTTGATAATGCAAGAGAAATCTCTTATCTTGAATACCCAACTGCCAGATAAAGTATTAACTAAGTCAGATAGTATCATCTATTTCCTAGTTTTATCTCTGATCCAATGATCCAATCGCGACTATATGTATACATTCATTTGAAGTGCATAGGTGATTGTATAATCAATGGTCTGTTTTGTTAAAACAATATGCTGAATTTAAAAAATTTGAGCATGTTAAACTTTAGATGAAGTACCATCTATAGCCTTTGTGGTTTCCAAATTTATTCAAAGTAGTAGTTGTTCCAGAAGCTTGCATGAATAAAATTGTTAACTATTGTCGATGCTCTACCTCTAATGAAAAAATACATATACATGTGATAGGTACATTTCAATTACCGTAATGGAAGATTTGAGTTCCGCATGCCTCCTCCTTGTTCGATTGTTATCCAGGTTTGCATCTTAGTTTGCTCAAGCTTTAGTACATGCTCAAACTATCATATATATTCCGTAAGTTCACAAAGAATATAATTCTTATCCTTTGTCATACTGAACTTATCTAAATACAGAGCCTTGATGGTACAATATAGCAGTGTATTCCAAATTCATTTGAAACAAAAAAGTGTCAGAGAGACTCAGTTGAATATAAATCAGAAGAATTCTTTTATTTGTAGTGTAAGTAGAGTTCATTTTGAAGCATGATTGTGTAACCTGAATTTTTCCTAAAATGTTCAGGAGTCTGAGCAAGGCCACTGGCATATCCCTGTTTCACCAAAACAAAGAATGATGGGAGAGATATCCTGGTTATGTGTGACAAGGGACATGACAACACCAAAATTATCTTCACAGAAAGGTAGACATCCTGAGTTTTTGGCTCTCTTTCTAATTTTCATTAGCCTGGTCATTTTGGTGTTGCAGAATGAGTAGGCTTAGAACAATAAATAGATTTTTGTTCTTCAATAACTAATTTAGATGTTTATTGTGGATTGGCCTCCTTTATTATACCTGGTTATATAAATTGCAGTATTCAGGGTTGCAAGGAACCATTATTAGTAAAACAGGCCATGATTAATTACAAATACCGCCTCAAACCTTAATGATTTGTTCTATACCCAATTGTACAAAGAGAGCATATCTTAGGAGATTTATGAAAATTGTTTATGTTATTATACATAAAAATTTAAGAGGTGAATGTAAGTATAACTTTTGAAACTCCATTAGATGGCACTTGGATTCTTTTTCTGCAAAACTGGTATCAACCATAGGGCACAAATTGAGATGTTTACTATGAACAAAGAAAAAAAGGTCGAGAAATAAAACAAAGTATTTGTCATCAAATGTTTAATTCTTTTGAAACAGGTTCACAGGGCAGCAATGAAGCTGGACTTTCATCTGATGACCATAACCAACAATGTCATCGGCCTGCTGAACACCAACTTGCGAAGAAGAATGGCAAAAATTCGCATCGTAGCAAACTCAGACAACTTGATTCAATGACCAGTAGAATTGAGACTGCCGAGAAGCTTTGTGGATGTGTCATTGATTTCCAGATCTGAAAAGGACCACATTAAAATTCTTGTTTTCACAATCATTGTTTTGATTTCTTTCCCATGTATACTTTCACTAAAATCCCAATCATAATACTTGTATTCATGAAACAGAGTGCCAAAGATGTGCAACTTTCATCCCAGCATTTTACCATCTCACAGACAAGCAAACTTTCCTATGGAATTTATACAATCATATACAAGCTCTGAAATATAATTCTTACAATCTCACAGACAAGAAAGCTCTCCTTAAGAATTTATACAATCATATACAGGCTCTGAAATATGATTCTAAATAAGTGATAAATCAGTATTGGCAACAAAGCAGAGTTTCATAAGCATTGTAATAAAACCTCATGTATCCTTTCCTGTCTAGCTGAAGATTTACATTATCAAAACAAACGCAAACATACAAATAAGGCATGAAATGAGAAATATATATTGAAAAGAACTACAAATATCACCAAGAGAAAAGGAAAAAAAAATCTACAAAATAAAGGCTCACTCAGATTTCATGAGCTCCCAACTTTATTGACAGGAGGTTTGCTTTGCTTTGATTTGGCCATATTAACAAGATCACCGAAGAGCTTATCTTCTGGCTTCGCCGGTTTGTTGGACTGCTGTGTGTAAAGAGAAGAGGAAGCCGACATCTGATAAGAGGAATTCATATTCATGTATTGACCGTTATCTTGTACGGAAAGCCCATACATTCTCTGAGAGACGTCATTGGGGTTCGAGTAAGGGTAGGCAGATTGCCTTGGATCATAGAACTGAGTTTTGGGTTGTTGCCCGTACGCATATCCAGTGAGCTGCATCTGCATCTGCATCTGCATTGGAGTTTGATGCATTCCCGGAATCTGAACACCTAGAATTGGCTGAGAATATAACCCCACTGGCTGATTATTCTGCATAGGTGAAGGATATAAGCCCAGTTGATTGTTCTGCATAGGTGAAGGGTACATGCCTCCGAACTGGCTGCCCTGAACCGGCTGAGGTTGCATACCACCAAACGGGGTGCCCTGCATTGGTTGGTAAGGCATGCCTCCAAATTGGGTTCCCTGAATTGGCTGAGGTGGCATAACTCCAAACTGGGAGCCCTGCACAAGCTGAGGCTGCGTAACTCCAAATTGGGGGCTTGGCTGAGGCTGCAAGCCATCCACATCATTGCTTTGAGTTGTTTGAGTTTCCCATGGCGGTGGAGGCAAGGCCCCGCCTTGATCATCTGGGCCTGTTAAGAGAGATTTAGTTTCGATGATGATGCTCAGCAAATAATATTGAAAAGTTTGAGGATAACAAAAGATTTCAAGCATTTCAGGTGGAATGTCAAGAAAAAGGCACACTTAAATTTTTAAATTATAAACCACTTGACATTAAAAAGTAAACGCAAAGCTTGAGAAAAATGGACGGATTTAAAACACACTCCTATACATAGTACATGTTCCAAAATTAATCATAATTAAGGCCAAAAAAATAGTGGGCTTACCATATCCAAATGTTTGCTGCTGAGGATTGAAGCCTTGGGAAACTTCACCATTCCATACAGGTTTATTGTGATTCAGCTGGGTCCCATGGCCATTAGCTGCTGGTTGATAGTGAAGTGTTCCTGAGTTTTGGCTGCCCCCATTAGGATAAAGACCAGGTTGGGACTGCTGAAGCTGAGGTGTTGCAGCCGGAAACACCTGTGGTTCTGGGAATGCTGGGTTAGAACTAAAAGTACTGTTAGGATTGTTACTAGTCTTTGCATTACTGGCTTCAGCAAACATGTCTGCCAAAGCTAAAACATTCTGGTCAGATGCCGAGAGGTTGGTAAGTGGTGCATTGACAGGGACAAGGGCTAGCGGATTCTCAGCAGGAGGTGTATTATAGTCATCACCACTGAGAAGATCCATGTTTGGATCAACTCTTGCAGGAGGTTTTGCAGATCCATTAGATGTTGGTGGTGCCGGTAGAAGCAACTGCTGAAGAGGTGGCTGGTTATTTGTGCTTGTGCTTGTAGGGGACCTACAAATGGACATTCATTTATGCCTAGCCATGTCAGATGGAAAAGTATCAAATAGATTTAAAAAGCTTTGTAACTTTAGAAGTAATAAAACAAATAAATGACTCATTCATCAATCATATGAGCAGTACAAATAATTTTACCATAAGAACCAGATCATAAATCTTAGTATTGCCTATATTTACATAAATAAATCTACCAAAACATTTCCATTCGCTCCACAAAGAGCTTTTGCAAACTTTAACAGGAATATACTTCATTCATTGGCATCTGAAAGTTTGATTCACCGGAAAAAAAAAAGGAAAAAAGAAAGCCTTTCATGTCTACTTTTCTGGCAGGGTGACATAATATTTTTCTATTTCTAAGAACACAAAGAACGACTCATGCACAAATAACTACTTGTCTGCCAACTAAAACTGAGGAAGGATGCTGGTTAAAAAGAGAAAATGAAAAAGAAAAATAAAGTCCTTTTGCCTTCACAAAAAGTTAATCTCATAATTATCAGAGAGTCAATATCATCTATTGCACAGATCTATCAGGAGGTACAAATACCAAAAAAAATAAAATTTCTTAAATATTTCTCATAAACAGCATATCAAAGAAGAAATTAATAAATCAAGTAACTTACCTTTGATCTGGTGGTGGATGACCAACATGATTAGTTGCGGCAGAATTATCATCATCTACAAGTGCTTGTAAAGTTTTTGGTTTTTCTGGGCGCACAGCAATACCAGCAGCGATTGCATCATGCTTGGCAAGAACCCGCTGCAAATCATCATTTAAAGCAAGTCCTTGGCCAAGGAGATCCTCATCCCTGTTATTAGAAGAAAATCAGCAAGACAGCCGGTCAGTGAGCCAAGATGCATAACTACAGAGTTCCAACAAAAGCACAAGTTTAAAGACAAGTGCAATGGGCATCTAAGCCAGTAAAAAATTTTGAATTAATAAAATTTAGGTAGCAGGAATTTCTATTTTTTCCCTCATCCAGAGAAGTGATAGATCAAACATAGATAAAATCATATGTTTTAGATATGTTACTAAAAGAAATATTATTAACCTTCAATAGTAAATCAGAAACCAGGAGCATCAAGGTCTGAGATTAGCAATCATTCAAATCTCATAGCTAAAATGATCCTAAAAACAGATGATTACAAGCTACATCATGATGAAGTTACAAAATCAACTTTAATAATATAAAGAATAAGTAAATAGCATCAGAAATTATGCTACAAGGTCTTACGATGTAGTGTTCACAAGTTGTACCACCCTTTGTTTGTAAGATCGACACTGTTCAACTAGGTCAACAATTACCTCCTGCCTCAAACCCTGTGACATATAACTAACATGATCAGCATTTATGCATTTATACTAAAAATTGCACTAACTAGCCAGACTAACATGCAAGGGAAAGTGCATCCCATCCGACCTTTAGTAACAACACAGTTTAAACCTTATTTGACTATTCTGGTACAGACTCCAGAGTAATTATAATCATTGATAAATTCCAATTAGTTATTTATTTGATGTAATAGTTGACAAAAATGAAATTCAAATTTAAACCTTATTTGACTATTCTGGTACGGACTCCAAAGTAATTATAATCATAAATAAATTCCACGTAGTTATTTATTTGATCTAATAGTTGACAAATATAATCAAAGATGCAGACTAAGGATACCTCTCTATTTCCAGGATCTAAAGCATTTAGCATTTCCGCAAGAACATCCATGATACCACGCGCATTCTGGATCTCTGTAAGGCTGAACAAAGGGGTATAGTTTTAACACCCAGAAATAAAAGCAAAAGAAACGAATAAAATTGCTGATGAATCACAATAAGGAACAAAAACATTATGCTTCAACAGCATAAAAATAACACTAGTCAACCAACTTAAGAAAAGCATAACAATTCAACAGCGTTATCCTCAAACAAGACATTAGTAATAGTATTTAAAAAATTAACAGGTAACCCATTCCTGTCCTGCCCATTCATTGGTGCTGTACTTCAAAATAGTTATGCACATGCCAATAATTGCCTAATAATTGCTAGTGTAAATGTGTTCATCAAGCTCAGGTAACCCTCACAGATCAGTTCATTGATTTCACTGAATGAAACCTGGTTACTTTTACAAAAAGAGAACTGAAGAAAGTTCTGCATTGCATGAACATCAGTGGACAGAACAATCTCACACAAAATTCACCATGAAAGAGAAAGCAAAAAAGAAGAAATCATGGTTGTCAAAAAACATGAATAAAATTATAAAAGAGAACATCAAAAACAAAGATCAATCAACCAAAATTAACAAAGGAAAAGTCACAAAACATGGTAGACAAAGTGATTCACATAATTAGAGAAGACAGGATCGACATAAAAAAGTGAGGTATGCACTGCACCTTAAGATAGGAAAATCAGATCCAGCAGATGCCTCGGGTGCTTCATGCTGATAATCAGGACTTCTCACTGATTGAGGATAGTTTGACAAAGGCTGTGTTTGAGGAGGAGTAAATATAGGTGCTGAGCTTTCAGATCTATGAGGAAATACAGCCCCAGCCCGCTAGAAGAAGGAAAAGAAAAAGGAAAAACAGTATAAGTCATCTTTGAAAAGACTGGTTAATAATTATAATTTTCTATCCCAAACTCTGAAACATCAAGGCAGGGTAGATAAAACTTCAACACAGACATTCAAAGAAACCTTGCACTTATGAGAAAAATGAATGTAAGACAAGCGATTGTCGTCAGACTGAATAAAACATTATTTGGAACAGAAGTTAATGCTACATCATCTTAGACAATTTCTAGAAAAAAAAAACAAAGATTCCAGATAATGGTAGATAGCCAAACTTTCAATTAAATAACAGTAAGTTTTGAAAACATTACCAATAATTCCTGGTACGCTGCATAGTATTGTGGATATCTTGCACGGGGACCACCAAATGCTTCTTGCCAAGTATCTATTAACATCAGTATCTTTTCTTTCACGTGAAAATCAGGGTGCTGCAGTAACAAGATCTTTTAAGATTTTTCAATATCAAACAAGAAGAAGAACACTGAGCAAGGGAAAGTTATTATGACCTTCTTTTTAACCATCTTCACCATCTCATGGAGAATATCTTTCTCTGCAACATGCATGTGGACAACATCACCACAATTTTTTATCAAGGTCTCCAGCAGCTGAAATATGATAAAGAGAGAGTCACCATATGAGCTAAGTCGTATACTCTGATAGATGCATTGAGCAAAATTAATGATAATGACGAGGCCAAAGTCATTCAATCCAAAAGAAAAAGCACAGAGGAAGGTCCTTAGTCTTCTGAAAGCAGAATGGATAACAAGGCAATCCTATGCAGATTAGTCAATTAACACAGGATAAACCATCGCTTAGAGATCCGTGTTCCATTATATGTCACTTAAGAAGAAGAAAGAGAATAAGAGAAAGAAATCCAACTCAATTTGTCGAATAGAGAAAAGTGATAAGCTTTTTACTGGACAGAGGACTTCATGTATCATATGACAAAGCCATACACCCCAACAAGAGTAATCTTTATGCCTGACTTCATATTTATATACATGATATACTGGTCATCAAAAATGAAAAATTCGGAGTCCCGACTCCCCAACTTCAAATTCACGAGACACCTGAAATTATGTTTACATATGTTCCTCATAAAACACAGAAAGCCAAATGACAAGCACCACTAATTGGCACAAGAACCCACAAGGAAAACTATAGACCTAGTGTGCTTGAATAGACACACATTAAAGTGGTTGAGCGCCACTTAGGTAGGGTTACCAACACATAAAGATTAAATAAACAAATAATCAAACAAGCAACAAATATCAGTAATTTAGAAGAACAAGTATCAGTAATATTTGTATAGAGTCAAAGATAACAGTTATGGTGCTTACTGTTAGTGTAAGTAGCTGGACCTTCGAATTCTTGTTCCCAAGACGCTTTTTTACACCTTTTACTACATCCTTTGCTTGTCTGAAAACCAAAAGCCAAACAGCATATCAACACTAATCAAAATTTGAACTTATGCATATTTTGTGATAGTCATCATACAGAAACCATCAAACAAACAAATATAGGTTTCATTGTGGATATATTACAATTTACCAAACCAAATTAACGAGAAATGATAAAAATGGTTTTACTAGTTTTGCATCCATAATCACACCATCACCACGAATCACATACCACAGAAATAAAGAATAAACTTTCTACAACTGTCCTCAATGTACAGGAGACAAAAACTTAAGGAAAAAAGGGCTCACGATGCTTTAAGAAACATGGGGTGAAAAATTTAAAAGTTTCCATTATCAAAATTGACATCTCAATTGCCTGGACACTTTATGCATTCTACCCAAAGCTACAAGCACTATCAAAGAATATTATATAACAATATCGTATATCTCTCTTCCTTCCATCACACTTATGGCGAAAATTTGGCCCTATAACTACCTCTTAAATCAACATCGTCTAATGACCACAACTACTAAGCTTATCACCACCTACATCACTAAAAATTTTCACTAAAATAACACAAACCTCGATGCCAATCTTAGCTGTTTCTTGAACACTTGCACTCAGCAATCAAATATCAGAGAAGCTTTTAAGCATTCAACTCCAGAATTGATAATCATAAAAAAAGAAGGGTAAGAATTACTATACCCAAAGTTCATAAATTTCACGATCGGCCACCACACACACTCAAAAATCCATACTTTCTTCTAAATCCCCAGCCTCCCCATCTTCTAATTATTAATCAACCCAACAAAACCACTAAAAATTCAAAGAACTACAAAACTCGACCAGCAAAAGTTTACCACCAAGGCAAAAGAAAAAAAAAGGAAAAAAAAAATCATATCCAGAACCAAATCAAAAACCATAATTAAAAAAAAAGGAAACAGAAAGGAAAAGAAAGAGCTAAACAAAAATCCAAAAGCCACAGAAGATCACACCCGGGGTCACGATTAAGTATATCACAGATCTCGATGTTCATCGCCCAGTCCGGCCCGATCAGCATATCACTCGTCGCCCGCTCCACCAACCCTGCCATCGCTGCCACACCGATCCCTCCAAAAACCACTTCAAAAACACCAAATCGGACTCAAATCCAACACTCCTCCGGCGAGAAACCGATCAAATAGACACCAATCGAACCCCAAAGCAAACCCTAAATCCACGAGAAAACCCCAAACCCTCCTCTCTCTCTCTCTCTCTCTCTCTCTCCACGCCCGCAAGAGTCTTCAGAAAACTCGGATTTTTTTTCTTTCAAACTTTTCCAAGTAATAAAAAATTCTCCCAAAAAAATTAACAAATTTAAGACCACTTTTAGTATGATTCCTTATACTAATCTTAATTAGTAGAGCAAATCGGAACCATTAAACCATATTAATGATGACGTGGCATACTAATATTTGAGATTAGTGTTTAAAAGGGTAGACATAGTTATCTCTAGAGCAAGAGACCGTGGGATTCGTTACTCTTGGGAGTTGGTTAAAGACCACAAAGACCAGGATATGTAGCGAATTTACTAGATTACCCTTTTGATGACGTGGCTGGAAATTGAAGGTCCGTTTTCTGCACATAAACCCAAAAAAAAAGTCAATATGTTAGTAAAGTTTTCTTTTTTTTTAAGCATATTATTAATTTATTATTTATTACTTATTCGACTTAAAATTTTACCTTAGATTAGATAACATAATTAAAACAAGAACCTTTATAAATATGTACCCCTTATATAATTTTATAATTTATGGACAATCACTAAATAGTTTAGTGGAAGTCAGTCTCGGTCGTGCAAAGTCAAATCTCCTATGTCATAATACTGTAAAATATTATGCAAATATACGATAAATATTTATTAAAATATTATTTATTGGGGTCTTCAGTAGGAGGAGCCGTATTCTCCACTCCATGATTACAAAACAGGGGATTTATCATTGTAAGAGTTGTGATCATTGATATATCATCTCTGCAGACGTAATGTGCTCTTAATCTGACTATATGTTAAAGTTCACCCCATATAATAAATTTTTTTAAAGCATGTTATTACAGTAATCTAGTCAGCCCATTCAGTATTTATTTGTCTCTTTAACACCCCTTTATTGAGCTGCGACCATTCATAATATATATATATATATATATATATAAATTTATAAGGTGTATATGTAATTTTATATGTATGAAAAAAATGAGTGTTTTTTGTTTTATAATATGTGTCATGAGGTGTTGCGAAATTTTATTGGAATGTTTGGCGTTGTGACTTGTGAGTCCTTAATTTATTCCTTTTTTATGAGAATTAATAAATAAATAAATAAGAAAGGAAAGGTTTGGACCATTTGGAAGGGCCCACGTATTATTAATTTTGATTAATTTTATTTAAGAGAAAAGTGGGGTGTCGTAGCTCGTATGGCTATTATTCTACTTTCGGCTAATAAGAATCTTTTGCTTTTACTTCTTTTAGGACCATTAATGGGTCGGGTTTGCACATCACCCGAACCCGTTAACATAAATGATAAAATTAGTGTCCACTTTTATGGGATAGGAACTCAATGAATGGAATAGTTATATGGGTCTTATTCAAAACTTAGCTCATCTAGATTAAAGTATAAACTACTTACTTATATAAACCCTTTATGTAACTTGCCAACTTTATATACATATATAATAACATTGCACTAATTGTTTTATTGTGGATATATATCACACGAAAAAACATGAGAATTGAAATTTTTAAAAAAATTATGGAATTTTAGGGCATGTTAGTGAACAAGACAAGACTAAGGTGGATAGAATATGAGAACTGATTAAAAACATTTATGTTTAAAGGGAACCACATGTGGGCCACATTATAGCAAATATATATGAATTATGTGTAAATAAATAAAATTATCATTATATTTTTTTTAACTTGTCTTATTATTATAGGGTTCTCGTGTTTGGATGATGATCGAATTAAAAAGGAACTGTAAAACGGGAGAAACAAAATAAAATAGTAAAAAAATAAAAAATAATAACAGTTAATCTTCGCTACCCATTTCTATCTTGAATTAGAATATATATGAATTATGAGTAAATAAATAAAATTATCATTATTTTTTTTTTTTAACTTGTCTTATTATTATAGGGTTCTCGTGTTTGGATGATGATCGAATTAAAAAGGTACTGTAAAATGGGAGAAACAAAATAAAATAGTAAAAAAAAAAATAATAATAGTTAATCTTCGCTACCCATTTCTATCTTGAATTAGTGGATAAATTAAGTTAATAGGACAAAACTATGCTCACTAAACAAAATGATAAAAATAAATTGTTTATCATATCATTCTTATCCTATCCATTGAACAAGTTTCAGTTATTAATTGTTATAAATATAAATATGAAATAGTTTTATTTTGTTTTAGTATTATTTTTCATATATTGGGCCATAAATAATGGCTAAATCTTGGGAAATATCTTTTTAAAAAAAATCAAAAACATATTTATTTAATTCTCCTTTTCTTTTCTTTTATCATATGCATTTGTTAAACATAAATGAGGTGTAATTGTTTGTTTGAAATGGCCTGTCATTATCTATGATTATTTTTATTGTACTTTGGTCAACAAATTGGACATTTATTATTCTCTTAAGTACATGGGAACAAATAGATACTTACATTTTTTTGATATGATATGTATATATATATACATAAACATATAAATTCATATCCATATAAAATTATTTTTTAAAAAATTACAAATGAATTGCAACTTTTTTGTCTTGATGGAAACCATCCAATAAGATGGTGAGAGTTACCAAACTCAGTGGACATGCTGAAATTATAAAATAATTGTGTGGTTGATTGGAATTCAAATGTAGAGGAAACTTCGTATGTTATATTCATATCAGTTTTGTTTTTATTTTTTTTATTTTATTTTCTTACTCACTAGCACAAATCACAAAAACATGCATATATTAGAAGTTAATAACTTAATTAATCTGTACATTTATCATGTATGAGTTGATATTTGAATTTAGTTTTCAGTAAAGACACAAACACTTTATACAAAAAAATTCAGTAAATAATTTGACAAAATAAATCAAGATTTTTATTGTCATTTTAAAATTTTTAATCAATAATATTTTAATTAAAACATATCATTGAGTGTGAGAAAAAAAAACATCAAGATAAAGGTCAGTATTAATAATTTAACAACATAAATTTTGTCAAATTAAGGATTAGCTTGCCTTGTTTCTTGTTATTAACTTGACATTTCCTTTTTTAGAATATTTTATCATAAGTTTTTTTTAAAAAAAAAAAATAGATAACTCACCGAATTGTATTTATTAAAAAAAAAAAACTATTACAAACTTTAATGTATGAAAAGAATGACACACAACTAAGATGAAAAGTATGTTTCCAAAGGTAAGAGTTCTATATATTTAAGAAACATGCAACAAATTAAAACAAATTAATTAGCAATATTTTATGTATTACAGATTTCCAGTTGAGTTTTGGATTTAATGTTTGATTATCTTTTTGTGTCTATGTATGTCTATTCCTGTTTTTGGATCTCTTTTTTGGGTCATATATCTCTTTATTATATGTCAACTTATATTTCTCGACCTTCTTTTCAAGTTTTATATCTCTCTTCGATTTGCTAATCATTTTGTTATCCAAAATTAAAAGAGTTTGACTCTACCAATAATCTCTTCATCATATGTCAACTCCTATTTCTCGATCTCCTTTGTAAATTTTATATCTCTCTTCAATTTGTTAATCATTTTGTTATCAAAAGTTAAAAGAGTTTAGCTCTACCAATAAAAAACACACGAACCGTGGGATTTAACACATTTTTTGGTTTAGTTATTTATTTATTTATTTTAGTTGTCTTATTTTTAATGAATTTATCTATTAAAAAAATTATAAAAAATTTAAAAATAAAAAATAAAAAAATCAAAGAAAAAGAAAAAAAGTTTGATGATCTTTTAGGTCAAATGGGTGCTGGGGCTAAGAAAGTTCATACTTCATAGTGGTAGACCAAGTACTGCTGGATTCCATTAACATTCTGGAAGTGGACTGCAAACTGGAAAAAAAAACCATAGACCACTTTGAACTTTAATGAATCTCTTCTCATATATACTATTTCAAAATAATTATTTTAATAATTATGTCTGAATTCTTTTACAATCAATCAGTGGTCTTATGATAATAAACCACTAAACATATGACTAATTAAAACATGAAGAAACAGAGTGTTTCTTCTCTGCTTGTTCTTTGCTTACAAACAAAAGAGAATACAACAATCAAGTAAAATTTTAACTTTCAATAAGGAACAGGCACTCTAACTGAAGCTGGACCAGATTGCATATCCTCCACAATCAAATCAAATAGTGCTTTTGCCACTGGACCTTCTTTTCCTGCAAGAACATCAGCATTCCAAATTAATACAATCATTCAAAGTTTTCTTCAATCTTTTGTCAGCAAAACTGCTGATAAAATCCACATTTTCTTTTCCAATTCATGCAAGCCTTGGATGCATTAACGTACTCAGATATTAACTAACACAATGTTTTTCGTGCAAGTTTTGGATGTATTAATGTACAGTCAGATATATAACTAATTGTACTAAAAGATCATACCATCACCAATTATGTGTTTGTCCCACTGCAAAACAGGCTTCACAATGATTCCACTCCCAATAAGCATCATTTCATCAGCCATTTTCCCTTGCTCTACAGACACATTGCCAAGTCTAATTCCATCAATCATGCCTTCGCCGATGAGTTTTTCTGCGAGAACCAACACTCTTTTCGCTGTGCAACCGCTTAAGATCTTATCGAAATGAGGCATCATTAACTCTTTATCTGCTGTTACAAATGCAACATTCATATTAGGACCTTCAGCAACATAGCCTTCATTATCTAACCAAATGCCTACAAATGCTCCATTCTCTTCAGCTTCCACCTTGGACAGAGCATTAGGCAAGTAATTCACATTCTTCATAATAGCAAATTCCGGAGATTTCATCGGTATTGATGATGTTATCACTCTAACACCTTTTTGGTCTGGTAGAGACCGGCCTTCAATGACAATTGCATATAGAGCAGGCTTAGGACAACCAGACGATGATAGTTGAAAGTCACCTGGTCCGACCGAGAGCCAGTATCTTAATGAACCCTGAGTACATTTCGATGCAGATACAGTGTTTATGAGGATGTTCCTAATTGTAGAACGATCAAAAGGAAGACCGATTTTTGCCATTGATGCAGACCTTAAGAGTCTGTCTAAATGTTGGTCTAATTCATACAGGTGTCTGAGATCACATAAACATGCAATGCATATAAATTATTAAGCACTGCACAAACATAGTGATTGGGAATATAAACCTGAAACTATATATTGAACATTTGTGTCACTTACCCGTCCATTATTGCGGCTGTATCGAACACGCCATGACCTCTATGGACCATATGATCATCCATGGGAATGACCATTGCTGCAGGATCAGTTGTAATTCCTCCAAAGATGCTGGAGAACATGGCCATGTAATGCTGATTGCTTTGGTTCTGTTCTTGGTATGTTCTTAGCCTTTCTGCAACCTTGCAATTCATCAAATCAAGCTTGTTTAATTTCATCCAATAAATTAAGAAGAAAACAGTATAACATAAATGTGGAAATAATACAGTTACAAATATATGCATATATTGAGAAAAATTCTCAGGTTTGAGAATAAACCTCTGTATTAGAGAGAACAGGTGCATCAAAGAGGTTGTTGATATCTGTATCTGCAGAGCCTGATAAGAAAAAAAGAAAAAGAAAAAGAATGATTTATGTGATTCATTGAACACCTGTTTGATGTGGGGAAAAAATAATAAAAAATCAAATTTAATAGTTTTCCAAACAGAAACACCAGATTTACAAGCTTGCCAACACATAGCAAAATCATCACAGAGATCAAATAAAAGAGGAAATTAATCAGGTAAATAAAAATGTTTGGAACGTGGAAAAGAACTAGAAAAAAAAAACATAAAATTACTTTTTTTCAACAAAGGAAAAAAAAACCAATATATACTTTAATGCACAAATGAAAACATCAAAACCTAATGAAATGGAGCAGAAACCGAAGCAAAACACCTTTGAAAGAAGAAATCAAGTAAATATTTATTATTTGATTTAAGAAAAAAACACAGCTTTACACCTTCAGACACAAAACAAAACATCAAACTTTAACAAATTATTTATTTATTTTTTTAAAAAAACCTTTAATAAAACGAAACAGGAAGAGATTTTAAAAAAAAATGATTCTTTTCCAACAAAAACAAACAAACACTCATCCACCTTCATACACAAATCAAAGGTTCAAACCTAATTATAAAAAGAAACCAAAACCAAACTTATATATAAATTATGCTTTTCCTAACCAAAAAAACTTTCAGGCAAAAACCAAAATAATCAAACCCTAATCAAAAGAAGCAAAAACAAACAAATAAATAAACAAATATATAAATAAAACACAATCAAATAAAAAGAACAATAAAAACAAGGGAAACAAGATGCCCACCAGTCCAAGAGGAATTCTCCACAGACCCTCACCTCCCTCGATGATCTCCATTTCACCTCCGCCTTAGCTCTCCGAAGAGCGACGCCATGAAACCCGAAGCTCAAAGGCCTTTGATCTTCATGTGAACCGCTGGGAAACGCAAAAGACCTGCTTGGAAACGCGTTTCTCAGTGTGGTTTCACAGAGGAACGTCATGGACGAGGCCATCGATGAAAACAGTAAACTCGCAGGCAAACTACTTTCATTACCCCAGTCGCTTTTATAAACTCCAACGGAGTCATGTTGTGTACTTTGAGATTCGTGCTTCATCTGATCGAACGGTCAAAAAGGTTGTACAAAATGATGACGTATAAATTGTAAGTAATTATGTATATGTGTCCGTATTATTATTTGTTTGTATCTAAATGCTGAAATGCTTTAAATGAAATAATGAATGGAAGCGTGCCACGTGGCTCACGTTAAAATAATTCCTGAGTAGACCTAGAGAACATGAATTAATGGTGTGTTTTTTTTCTTTTTGAATATAGTTATTGATCATCCAAATTTATGGGATACAATGCTCTTCGTTTTCAATAATATATTACGGCAAATTAAATAGATTTTTAAAAATAATAAATAAAAACACAATGTGGCATTGGTTTAGTCCTTTTTTTTTACGAGGTCTGTCAATATTTTCTTATCAGGTAAAAATAAATAAATAAATAAATAAATGAGATGACCTTGATGGTGGAAATGGGATATTTGTCAGTATTTGATATAGAAGTTATACCATGAACTCGAACAAAAAATTCATCCTCAGTATCATCTTCTATATATCACTGGTGTTTTTTCATTATTGGTGTTATTATTATTTTTTTTTAAATAAAGTGGATAAACCACTGATTTATTAAATGAAAAATAAAAAAACAAGCAAAATAGAATTACAAAAAATAATAACAAAAAAATGAGAAACAGTCTCTAGGGGTAAGTCATACTTCCACAAAAAAACCAAAAGAGAAATAGTAAAACAGGAAAAAGGCAGAAAGCCAAAGAACAGGAGAAACAGAAGAAACAAAGCAGTTGTAGAAGTGAAGTTCACACTCTGGCATCTAAGGCCTCTAATAGCTGAAGGAAGGAGTTGATCACTCTTGGAAAGAAGTGGTCATGGCGGCAGGCTGATCATTTAGACATGTGCTCAAGAAGTCAATAGAGCGCCTTAGCTTTCTGAATGGAATTACCTAGAAATCGTTGACTCGGGTCTCTAGCTGCAAAAATCCAAGCAAGAAGCATATAAGTAATCTTAGAGATAACTGAATGCGGGGTAAGAGAATGTAATTCGAAGATGTGATGATTTCTCTCAAGCCATAAATTCCAGAAAATAGCTCTTGAGAGAAGATCCCAGCAAAGTCGTTGTAAAATCCTGTAAGGAAAGGATCCAAGTGGTCCAAACATCTGAGATGGACCGAGGGTGTGAGTGAAGACCGAAATTTTGTTTAAAGAAATGCCAGATTTGATCTAAGAAGTCACAATTAAGCAAGAGATGGTCCACTGACTCTGTGTTTTTGTTACGTAGGACACAAGTGTCCAGTAGCACAACGAGTGTTATAGCATTTTTGGCTAGGTTGGAAAGGGTAAGAATTTTATCATCCCAAGCTAGCCAGCAAAAAAGGGATATTTTGCTGAGACACCCCACTTTTCAAAAGGTTGGATAGAGAGGGATTCAAATAATACCATCCATCAGGAAACGATAAAAAGGATCTAACTGAGAAGATCCTATTACTTTCCAAGTTTCAAATTTTCACATCCTCTTGCTTACTTAGAATGTCTAGAGTTGAAAACAAAACAGGTGAAAGATCTCTAGAGAATGTAAAGTAGACAGAAAGTCTCTTAAAGAAATCCAAAGAGCACTACAATCAATGTAGAGGTTGGGCTAGAAATCTTTAGGGGCTCTACCATCCAACTATTTATCGTGCCATAGAAGCGTATTAATCCCGTTCTTCACAATAATAGAAGAGCATGCTCTGAAAGAATGAAGAAGAGGTGTGATATCTGGCCAGAAAAATGATTTATTTCAACCCTCACTCCCAATTTTCAGTAGGCTTAATGGTCAATAATGTGTTGTAGCTGATGTGTCTCCCTAATTCTCTTTTGTAACTCACCAATTTTTTTTAATTAAATTATAGTTACCTATTTTTATAATATATATATATATATATATCATGAAGTGCTTCTCCATACAAAATTTTTCAAACAAATTTACCATGACTACGTTCCCTTGAAATGTTAAAAATTAAAGCCTACTCAAGGATCAGCATTCTTATATTTTAACTACTTCTTATGTATTATTGTCACTGTTTGAAAAACTTATTCAATAGTTTTTTTTAAATTTTATTTGTTTTTACTCAAAAAAATTTATTTGTTTTTGCAATAAGAAGTTTTCGTGATATTTAAAATCTTATTCTCAAGCAAATCTCTACTAGCATAGCTAATAAATAAATAAATGAGTTAAAATAAACAAATAATTTATCAATTAAATTTTAGTTATTCAAAATATAGGTTTGGAAAATGATGGGAAAAATTATCCAAGAGTTTTTTTTTAATAAATGATAAAATTTAAAGATGGTCCAAATAAGAATGAAAAAAAAATTGCTCACTATAAGTTCATATAAACACCTAATACCCTGAATGGGAAAGAATGTCTTATCAGCCTAATGTTGATTGTTTATTTTTTTTCGTTCTTTTTTAAAATATTATCAAATGAAACAAAAAAAATAAAGTTTTAACCCAACACAAAGATCATATTTATCCGGGTTGCTAACTCAACGGTAGAGTACTCGGCTTTTAAGTGCGACTATAATCTTTTTTCACATTTGGATGAAGCAACGAATTCGTTTAGACTATTGGTAGAGTCTATAAGACCATGACTGATCCTGAAAGGTAATGAATGGAAAAAATATATTATAATAAAATTAAAAATTTGAAATTTTATTTTTCTTACATAAGTTATTATTTTTATCGAGGAGTTGAGTTTGAATTCTAATTTATGCAAGCAGAGGGTATAAGTATTGTAAATCTCAGATTTATTTATTTTATTTTATTTTATTTTTTTTAATGTGTTCTCGTTGTTAAGAAGGGTTTTGTTCATGTTTTTTTAAACATTACGAAAAAGCTAATGTTTTTGAGGCCAAACCCCCTAAATTTAGTTAAAATTCCAAACAAGGGTTTCTTCAACTGTACTCTTTCTCCCATGATCGTGTTCTCCAAAACTAGGGTTAGGGTTAGGCCAAGGCACTGCCACGATACCTAACTCCACCCACCGATTCCACCTCCCATGGCCATCCTCGGCGACGCTCTCCGCCAGGCTTTTATGCCGAAACGCGAGTACGACTCCCTTCGCGACGAGGATAAGGCCTGGGTCCGTCTCCAGCGGCCAATGGTAGCAGCACTGACCGGTGCTATCGCCTTTTCTAGCGTCATCGCTGTCTCCGTTAGCCTCAGCATCGTCTTTCCCCGGGATGTGAATCGGCGGCCCTTCTGTAAGCATAGGAGGATCCAGGCGCTGCCCGTAAATGCCACGCAGGAGCCTGATCTTTACGGGTACCATGGCGCGTTCTATTTGACGGATGAGGAGGCCGCGGATTACTATTGGATGGTTGTTTTCGTGCCTTCGGCGATTGTCTTTTTGGCATCGGCTTTGTATCTCTTGGCAGGTGAGTTGGAGTTCCTCTGTTTTGTGTTTGTTCTGATGTGCAACTTTGTGAAAAAGTTTGGATTTTTTTTAAGTGCATGAATATGGTTAGTGTTGTATAGCAAATTAGGGTTTTGGAATGTGCTTTTTGGGACTTTGCTCTATAGGTGATCATACTGATTTTGCAATGTCGACCGTAGTGAACTGAGTTCACTTAGGTCACTTACTTCAAAGTTTCTATCTTTGCATATAAGAGCATGAATCTAGGATTCTGCTTTGGGGAACAGTGCTCCATAGTTGATCATGCCATTTGATGCAAACGTGGATATTGGTGAGTTGAGGTTAATTTTTTCACGTATTGGTGCTTTTGGTAATTAGGTGTTCGGAAGAAAATTACATTGGGTTGGAATTTGGAACTTAGGTTTTGAAAGAGGAGGGAATTGAAATTGGTATTAGTTGATGTGTAATTCAATTTCCAGTACTGCTTACTGCAATTTTACAAATTAACATCTCGTGGCTTTTCTTTGCCAAATGCTAAAGGTTTATCCGCTTATATGGTTTCAACTGCAGGGATGATTGTGGCATATTATGCTCCAAGAAGGCACCCATTCCTTAAGGTGGTTGAAAACAATTATTGTGCATCGAAAAGAGGTATTTTGAGAACAATTTCCTTCTTTTGTTGTATCTTTCAGTGTCTTTTGCTGAAATTGACATATTAATTATGCCTTCTGCTGGGCCTCCTAATCTCTTGATTTTGTATTGCTCAATCTGGTAAGAAATAATAGTCTTGATGATGCAAAAGATTGCTCATTTTCTTTTATAGAAGTTATGTTGATTGGTAAGTATTTACTGGTTCTTGATTCTTTGAATACACTGGGAGAAGAATTGTGCAAGGATGCTGGTTGTAGATAAGTAACTCACAGGGAGGGCATTTAATTGTGCAAGGATGCTGGTTGTAGGTAGGGGTGGCAAAACGGGTTAGCGGGTCGTGTTCGTGTCGGGTTGACTTGTGAATCTGACACGTTTAACCCTGACACGAACACGACACGATTATTAAACGGGTAATTTTTTAGAACACGAACACGACACGTCTAAAACCCGTGGCTACACGACACGACACGTTTAACATGTTTAAGTCTTAAATAGGTCAATACGACCTGTTTATCTGTTTAAAACACGACACAACACGACACGTTTAACACGCCACACGACACGACACGCGACACGAATTTTTAATCAAAACATTTTTTTAAAAATCCAAACTAACATTAAACATAAAATACTTAAACATCATATTTGCCGTGAGAATAATTCAATTAATTTATCAAGTTTACTATCAGACACATTTACCTATTCATATTAAACGGGTTAACCGTGTCATATACGTGTCAACCCGTTTATGACACGAACCCGCTTAATTTAGGCGTGTCATAAACGAGTCGACCCGTTTATGACACTAACCCGTTTAACCCAAACCCAAACCCTCCTAAGACCGTGTCATGTCGTGTTGTGTAAACGTGTCGTGTCAAAAATTGCCACCCCTAGTTGTAGGTAAGTAGCTCACAGGGAGGGCATTTTGCATTTAGTGGGCGTGCATAGGACAGGATGATAAATCCACTGAGCATGATCAGCATCAATGTGATGTACATGTTTTGTGAGCAAAACTATACCGATGTTCATGACATGTATATCCATCTGCCTTTTTATTATGATGAATAAAAAAAAAATTTTTACTTATTTTATATCCCTATCTGGAAATCACGTTCCTTCAAAACTTTGTATAAGGCTAATGCACAATAAAGGGCGTTTGAAAAATGCTTTCTAGAGAAGAAATTTCATATTCTGAGTTTATACTTGCATAATGAAAATTTAACCTAAAAGGTCATTGGTGGTATTTTACAAGGGAGAGCCGTGTGCTTATTTTTTAGGTGGCACTCTTTGTTTCTCTTTCTACGCTGCATGTGTATAAATGTATTGTATGCCTCTTGTGTCATGAACTTTTGATGGTATATTTGTCAAGGCAATACCCATTTTTCCCCTCACAATAATGCGAGCTTTTGTTGCATGGATAAAAGGGGGTCTTTTGTAGTTATTTGCAAGCATCCGAGTAAAAAAAATTCTCCTTGTTGGTATTTGGTTGTTGTTCTCACCTATTATTGCTACCATGGTAAAATGACATCAGTAAAAGAAGCTACTATGTAAACTAACAGAATTGTACTGAATACACTTGCTACAAACTTCATATGGATATGGAAAATGATAGAATTTGAACTTGATCTCCCTTGACTGTTTTTTAGAAAACTTGCCTATGAGGACCTAGAGCTTCAAATGAGTTTACCGATGCCACACTAAAGCACCTTGAATTTTACAACTTGATCAAAAGTTATGGTTGCTTGAAGTCAAGGTATTCATAAATGATCAACAAAATACTGTTCTTTTGGAGTTTGTCAAATCCAGCTCTGCAAAAACTCCTTAAGTAATGATGTTAAGTTGTTTACACGATGGTAACATTTTGTATCATTCATAATAGATAACATCATAACAATTATTTCTATTTTTGTTTAGCATGTCAACTAATGACATCCAAAAAATTGTTTCCTTTGATCTCCTTGTACTATGGGCCCATGATTATTTCTTTATCTGGAGTTAAAGAGTATACCCTTGCGTTGTATGTGGGATTGCAAATTGAATTATATTCTGAATTTGTTTCGAAGATAATTGGCCAAGCTGACTTCAGCCAACTTTCACTTCTACTGCCTGCTGAGATTAAAGCCTGGACATCCGCGCGATGCCTCTTACCTGTCCTGACCTGGCTTCTTGTTCATGACTCTTTACTTATGCAGGTGGGGTACGCTGCCTGTCAATTCTCAATGTCGTGTTTGCTGTTATCTTCGGTCTAATGGCACTGTTTCTTGGATCAAGCATCCTCACACTGGGGAGCAGCTGTTCAATCCCTCTGTTCTGGTGCTACGAGATTGCCTCTTGGGGTCTAGTGATGATGTATGGTGGAACTGCCTTCTTTCTGCGAAGAAAAGCTGCTGCCATCCTTGATGAGACTGATTTTGCTGGCCGAAATCTTGGTTTGGAGATGTCTGAATCTGCCCTAGAAGTGACACCGGATATGGAGAGGCGTGTGACTGAAGGATTCAAAGCATGGATGGGTTCTTCTCTTCTTTCTTCTGATGAAGAAGATGGGCCTGATGACTACATCGAGGAGGGTCGTCCTTTGATGACAAACTAACCGCAAAAGACTAATTTGATCATCATGTTCTTTTGTGTAAAGATTTTCTTATCTAGTGACTGAGAATGTATATATGACATCGAAGTAGTTTGGAAATGCACCTGTGGATTAAGTGTTAAAAATCAATTTTGTTTTGCAGATAAAATTCATGGATTAAAAGTGTTCAGTACTGACAAACTCCTTTTGGGTCTTTCTAAATTCTGAACATTTTGGTGTGGTCTTATTAGCTGGTTACTAAGACCTTATGTTCTTTGAAGGAGAAGGTTCATCACACAAAACCTTTGTATGCCCATCTACAAAATTAATTTTGCATGTTTAGAAATTAAAAAGTCAAAGCTATAAAATATTAAAAATACAGTTCATTTTTAGAAACGGTTATTATCTTGATGTTATGGGAAAAATATTTTAGATGTACAAAAAGAATACTTGGCTATGATTTTGCAGACCAAACTTGTTTATTGATTACTATCATAGCAAAAAGACCAAACTTGTTTATTGATTACTATCATAGCAAGAAGAATACTTGGCTATGATTTTGCAGACCAAACTTGTTTATTGATTACTATCATAGCGATAATATACAATGGTCGAAGTTATTATTATACTATCATTTTAGACTTCAGAGCTTCCTTGTGTCAAGTGGCAAACATATACATAATGGAATAAATTGCTAATAAATGTTGAAAAAAAAAGTTTTATATTTTTTAATTACTAAGAAGATAAGTTGTTGTGTTTTTCTATTTTTAATGAAAAAACAGAGAAGCAGCAGCCTATTGTTTTTTATTGGGGAAGAGGAGCGGGGCGAACCCACTAGAGACCCAGAGACGTGCACAAGCCTCGGTGGAACAAGTGGGGACGAGACCGCGCTCACGTGGGCGCTGGAACCACTCGTACACAACCACTATTCACAACTCCCAGAAATGTGCCCTCAGCCGAGAATCGAACTCTCACCATTCGGTGAGAGCTCTATCGGCGACCCGTGTACCAATAGACCCGCAGGTCGTTGGCAGCAGCAGCCTATTGTTAGACTTGTTAGTTTTTAAACAATAACTGATTCATACCTTTGTTTAGTATGTACAACTCAACATCCTCAAACAGGACATGCATCCCACCACCTCCATCAATATATTAGACATGTTAAATTAAGTAATTTAGAACTTTTCCAATACATTGACATTGTTCCTTCATTATCCTTTTCATGCAGTATAATTTGCATGCATTGATTACAAACATGCATGATAACTCTCTGTTTTGAAACATAGTATCATGGTACACTTCATTGACAGAAATCATAGCCTTCAAAAGCCACTAAATCACAGCGAGAAAATGTTTGAGGTATCAGGCAGACAGGCACACAGTCTTATTCTTGATGTTCCCTCTGAAAAATGCTCTAAAGCCATCTCGATGAATAACAGCACGGGCTCGAGAAGCCTTGGCGGAGGGCTATCTAACCGTCATTTAGCCGATCAGGTGATCGGTTCCGCTCTAGATCGCCATAAAGATCCCAAGTCTAGACTTGGGAAGGATGGCATTGCCGCAGGTGAAGAAAATGTTATATATTGGATCATTATTTTATATAGGTGTATCTAATTGTTATTAATTTCATGATTATTATGTTGTTTTAGAAATGGAGTTGATGAAAGAGAGGTTTGCAAAGTTGCTACTGGGAGAGGACATGTCTGGAGGTGGCAAAGGAGTTTCATCAGCTCTTGCTCTTTCCAATGCCATCACCAATCTTGCAGGTGTATATATATATATATATATATATATATAGATATATGTCATTGTATTTATCATGATTTCTTAATGGATCACTTGTGATGTTTGGTTCAGCCTCTGTTTTTGGAGAACAATGGAGGCTTGAACCAATGTCTGTTGAGAGGAAGACAAGATGGAGGAAAGAGATTGATTGGCTTTTATCTGTAACTGATAATATTGTGGAGTTTGTTCCTTCACAACAGACATCAAAAGATGGAACAAACATGGAGGTATTCATCTTTGCTCTAACTTGTGAATTTTTCTACATATTGTTAGAGTTTGTAATTGATACAAAAGAGAAAGAGGAAAAGGCAATACTCATCTTTGTTAGGATATATTAATTATATGAATAGCAATCTCATATAGAGACTGGATTAGTATAACAAAGATGTATAATGTAATATAGTACATATATATGATAGATTCAAAGTTCATTCTGTTTTGATGTTTGTGTGCAGATAATGGTGACTCAACAGCGCAAAGATCTTCACATGAATATTCCGGCATTGCGAAAACTTGATGCTATGCTCATTGTAAGAAACCACATCATGCTAATCTCTTTGATGTAAGAAAAAAGCATTATCCCATGCTTTGATATTAATTGTTTTCTGAAAATTAACCAGGGTTATCTAGACAACTTCAAAGGTCAGAATGAATTCTGGTATGCTTCGAGAGACAATAATGATAATGATAACGAAGAAGACCAAAACCGAAAGAATCAGAGGAAGGATGACAAATGGTGGCTCCCAGCAGTGAAAGTTCCTGAAAAAGGGCTGTCAGAAATAACTAGAAAATGGATGAAACATCAGAAAGAGTTGGTGAACCAAGTTCTCAAAGCTGCAATGGCCATCAATGCTCAAGTTCTCACCGAAATGTCGGTCCCAGACACATATATTGAATCACTTCCAAAGGTCAGAATACAACTACACAAACTAACAATCTAATAATATATAGACCAGATTGATATAATATCATATGATTGTTTGCTTAACAGAATGGAAGATCAAGCCTTGGAGATGCAATATACAAGAGCATCACAGTAGATGTGTTCAACCCCGAGCAATTCTTTTCATCGATAGACTTAACATCAGAGCACAAAGTCCTTGATCTCAAAAACCGTATTGAAGCATCCATTGTCATATGGAAGAGGAAGATGAATAACATGGATGGCAAATCATCATGGGGCTTAACAGTTAGCCTTGAGAAGAGAGAACAGCTTGAAGAGAGAGCAGAGACAATCTTGCACATCCTTAAACAGAGGTTCCCTGGCATTCCTCAATCAGCATTGGACATCAGCAAGATTCAATACAACAAAGTATGATGAAACACCACTCAAAAAGTGTGCATCTTCTATGAATTATATATATATATATATACTAATGAAACTTGATTGACAAACAGGATGTAGGACAGGCAATATTGGAGAGTTACTCAAGAGTACTGGAAAGTTTGGCATTCACATTGGTGTCAAGGATAGATGATGTTCTCTATGCTGATTCTCTTGCACAAAAACAAGCAAATGGAGATTGTCAGAGAATTTCTTGTTCTTATTCTACAAAGTCAGAGAGAGTATCAGGGACATTGAAGAAATTGGATGTCAGAGAGGAGATGGAGAAACTAAGTGCTATGGAGAGAACAACATCAACTACACTTTTGGACTTCATTGGATGGAATGTATATGAAGAGAACTCACAAGAAGCCGAGGAAGAGGAGGAGGAGTTGGAGGATATGAAGTTAAAGTGTAAGCCTTCAAGAGCTAGTTTTAGTAAGAAAGTTACTTATATAGAGAAGTTGGAGAGCTTTGGAGGCATTAGAAGTCCCATTGCAAGACACTAAGAAGAGAAGGAAAGGTTGATAGCTTAGAAGAAGAATGAAAGAAAGAAAAGTTGTTGTTGATGATGATGATGATGAAGAAGATGATTCTTCAAAGTGTAGGGTGATTAAGAGATTAAGTAGGATGCTTCCTTGATGTTGGAGTGAAGCTTTAATTTGTATATAAAATAATGTATGCAGAGATGTTTCTATATAGATATTTCTGCTTATCTGTAAATCTTAGTTCTAGTTCATACTTGTCATTAAGTGATAATAAGGCAATTAAGTCAATTTGTTTCTACTTTCTTGCCAGTTTACATTCTTTCTACCATTAAGGTATACAGAAGTTCCTCTAAGAATATTTCTGCTATCCCAAACAAAAAAACATTTATCATTACTCATCAGAGAAGAAATTTCAATGAAAATTTTAATTTTCAAGCACCAAATAGAAATGTATTTTAAGCTGCCATCTTACAAATATGATTCATCTGTCCACCACACACTGCTGCCTAGGAACAACATGAAGTTAGTACCAACAAGTTACCACAAAGTGTGAGATTGTTTTTGTACAAAGTCTTCACTTCAAAAGAAGAAGCAACATCTACTGCATCTCCTAATCAACCTACACATTGAATTCTTCTTCCCATCTCCCAAGAGGGATTCAACAAGTAACAAAGCTCTCTAAACAACAATACACACTCTATAACTGTGTGTCTCTGTTTGCTGTGTGTCTGTGTTTCTTCTAAGCTATCTACTCATTTGGATCCCAAACTCCTTTTTCTTTCAATGTCTTGAAATGGGGCTTCTCACACCTCCCAAGCTCTCTAGCTTCTCTATGTATGTCAGCTTCTTATTAACAATAATTCTTGGGGGTTTGCACTTGAACTTCATCTCATCATGCTCTGCCTTCTCTTGATCAACTTGCCACCCCATGAATTCTGAGAGAGTATTTGTTGTTGGTGTCCCCCCAGCACTGAGCTTCTCTATTTCCTCTTTAGTATCCAGCTTCCTCAATGGTTCTAAAGTTCTCTCTGACTTTGTAGAACAACAGTAAGAAGAAGAAGACATTCTTGCAGAACCACTGTTTGCTTGTTCTTGTGTGAGAGAGTCAGCATAGAGGACATCTTCAATCCTTGACATCACTGTGAATGCCAAGCTCTCCAGCACTCTTGAGTAGCTCTCCAGAATGGCCTGTCCTACATCCTGTTTTACATTAACAGAATATTAGTATACATATGTATATATATATATATATATATATATAGAAGATGTATTGTTTTTTTGTTGTTTCATCATACTTTGTTGTATTGAATCTTGCTGATATCCAGTACTGATTGGGGGATGCCAGGGAACCTCTGTTTAAGGAGAAGCAAGATTGTCTCTGCTCTCTCCTCAAACTGCTCCCTCTTCTCAAGGCTCACAATTGAGCCCCATGAAGACTTGCCATCCATGTTGTGCATCTTCTTCTTCCATATGACAGTGGAGGCTTCAATGCGGTTCTTTAGATCAAGGACTTTGTGCTCTGTCGATAAATCTATTGATGAAAAGAATTGCTCGGGGTCGAACATGTCTGCTTTGATACTCTTGTATAATGCATCTCCAAGGCTTGATCTTCCGTTCTGTCATTGATATTCACAATGGTTATAAAGAGTCATGTAAAACCACCATCTGTGTTATAAATCTATATGGTTGTATCATAATTGCAATGCTGTTTATTTATTTGTATGAGATTTTTTATAACAGTGTGACTTAGTTCATATTCTCTGCTCTTGATAAATGCAATGGATGTGTTACCTTTGGAAGAGATTCAATGTATGTGTCAGGTACCGACATTTCGGCGAGAACTTGAGCATTGATGGTCATTGCAGCCTTAAACACTTGGTTCACCAACTCTTTCTGATGTTTCAGCCATTTTCTAGTGACTTTCTGAGAGCCCCTCTTGAGGAACTTTCACTGTTGGCAGCCACCATTTATCATCCCTCCTCTGGTTCTTTTGGTTTTGAGCATCACCATTATCATCTCTTGAAGCATACCAGAACTCATTCTGGTCTTTAAAGTTGTCTAGATAACCCTGGTTAAATTTCACAAAACAATTAAGATCAAACATGAAATGATGTTGTTGTTGTTGTTACATTAGAGATGAACTTTGGTTGCTTACAATGAGCATAGTGTCGAGTTTTCGCAATGCAGGGATGTTCATGTGAAGATCTCTCCGCTGTTGAGTCACCATTATCTGCATGCAACCAAGAGAAGTAAGTTCTCTTTGAAGATTATCTGTTGAATGAAATTCAAATCTGGATCTCAAATGCAGGAAAATGAAAATTAATAAAGATACACACCTCCATATTTGTTCCATCCTTAGTTGCCTGTTGTGAAGGAACCAATTCCACAATGTGATCAGTTACAGATAAAAGCCACTCAATTTCTTTCCACCATCTTGTCTTCCTCTCAACAGACATTGGGTTCAAGCCTCCGTTGTTCCCCAAAAACAGAAGCTGAAGCAAAATCCAAAACAAACATATATCACAAGTGATCCATTGAGAATCCATGACATATATAATGACATATATATATATATATGCATACATACCTGCGAGATTTGTGATGGCATTGGAAAGAGCAAGAGCTGATGAAACTCCTTTTCCACCTCCTGACATGTCCTCTCCCAGTAGCAGCTTTGCAAACCTCTCCTTCATCAACTCCATCTCTAAAACAACAAAATTAACACAAGTGATTGCTAATGATCCAATGATCATCTCAGAAACATGCATGCCATACATTCAAGAAAAAAACTTATCATAATACTTAATCACAATGGTGCAAGCTCTCACCTGAGGCAATGCCATCACTGGCATTAATATCCTTTTCCAGCTTAGATTTCAGAGGTTTATGGCGGTCCAGAGCTGAACCGATTACTTGGTCCTCTAAACGGCAGCCGGGCAGTTCCCTGCTAAGATTTCTCGAGCACACCGAGTTATTCATCTCTGCAACAGAGGTTGTCACGGATGGACCATCAAGAATGAGGCTGTGTGCTTGTCTGGGTGAGATATCAAACATTGTCCCACTGGGGATTGAGTGACTTATGGAGGCTGTGTCTCCTGTCAAAGATGCGTACCATGATATTATGTTTCAGAGCAGGGACTTAGGATGCCCATATAAGATATCAATGAATGCATGCAAATATGGGAAACCAAGAATAATGAGGCTGAAGAAGCTTTGTATAGCAGCAAATAGAGTGGAAAGGATAATTAATATGAGAGACAAAAGGTGGCAGCTTTGAATTCTTTGCAACTCCCTCTCAAATGAGGTGAAATAATGGAGGGAGGTGCCAGAGATGAGATCTAGCTAGCTAGCTAGTTAGTTCTTGTTTGAGAATGAAGGAACAATGGCAATGTGGAGGGAATGAGGGGTGGAAAAGTTTTTTTTCTTAATTTTAGCTTGTCTAATGTAATGATGGGGGTGGAGTGCATGTTGAGGTGGTTGAGGTATTATTCTAAACAAAAAGGAAAGAATTAGTTATTGTTTGAATGTGAGGCTGGCAAGAAATATAGGAGTAATATGTCTAACAATTAATGGACTGAAATGCTAGCTCCTCTATTTCCAATTAAAAAAGATAGACAAACACTGCTCCAAAAGTCCATTGTTTTAATTGTCATAATGGAAGAAGAAGGACAAGAGAGATTGGTTTAATTTATTCATAATGGAACTTTCAAAGGTCACAACTACTAAAGAGATAGGTTCTTCAAGTTTAATTAAATTGAATAACTCCTTCTTGTTGTTATTCTGAATGAATATGATAATGTTGACCATCACTAGCTTTATTTATCATTATATTGTTTGTAATTTAGGAACTTAAAGCCAGGTGTTGCATTGAGCGCATGTAAAGATAGCATTCATCACTCAATCACAAATAAATAAATAAATAAATAAATCTCATTTTCAGCATTCACAACTACAGAAGACAGATGCAATATTCATGGTTTAATCAAATAATTAACTGCATATTCCTGTCATAAGAATGACCTAATGAGCGTAATAATGTTTGACCATTGCACACTGCCTAGTTCATCTGATTATTCAAACAAAAATGGGAAAAACTCATTGCAGAACTTAAAGAAAAAGCAAGTAGCTAGTTCATTGATCACAAATAAAGATAACATTCATTTTTTGATCACATTCACATACTTTTTATTTAATACTAGCTTAAAAGTAGCATTACATCTGCATGCATGGCATTCATTAATTAGTTTCCTGCAGGTTTGCCACTGCCTTGGCGAAGGTCATCAAAGTGGGCTTTAGGGTTACTCTCAAACTCTTGTCTATTGATGTAACCTTCACGTCCCGGAGCTTTCATCATACCATCTCCACCTCCATGGCCAGCTCCACCAGTACTACCGCTTCCTTGTTTCACTTGCTGTCCACCACCTGTTTTAGCACCTTGAGCACCACTGCCACCAGTACTTTTGCTAGCTTCCATGTTGTTTGTTATGCTTGCAAGTTTGTTTTTGGCATGGCTCAATGGAGATTAAAGGGATTTTATAGGGAGGTTCTACTTCATTTTTGGATGATGTGATCCCTGGGAAATGCTAAGTTTTGTTCTTCGGAAATCAATATTGGTGATTCTGAGACTGAGAGAGGATGGAGTCAGCATTCATGGGAAGAGGAAACGCTGGTCAAGTTTAATTTATTGTTTTGAATTGATATATGGCCTCTCTTTTGTCCTTTTCTGAAGTTGTTCTCTTTGAAGTTTGAACACGTACACACACATACACGGCACACTTGCCAAGTTTGTAACTTGTATCTGTAAGGGTCTAATTTGAAGGCTATACATACATTCACAAATACATATATATATATATATATATATATAGGAATGTCTGTTGGTAGAGAGACGAGTGGGATCTTAAATGGGTTTGTGGGTTAGATTGGCTTACAATTTTTTCAAAAGCTAAAAATCAGTCTATACTATAGATAGTGTAATTTGGATGAGAATTAATTTTTATTGTACCCGGCTATGGTGTTGACTGTCGGATTGAGATCTAACAATTCAAAACATGTATAGATATTGTATATATGGAGGTTCGTAGCTGATGACGCGTTATCTATATATATATATATGTGTGTTTATATAAATATTTTGGCTAAATTTAGAATGGAATTTTTTTTTTACTTCATTGTTATTTTTTAAAAATATTTTAACTTTAAATCCTAATAAAACATAAATATTCATTAAAAATAATATGAAAAAAACGTACATGTCATTTATAAATGTCTGTAATAATAATTAAACCCTTCCTTTTCAGCATTATCAACAAAAAGATATTTTTCTAATTAACAATAAATCCATGAAATTAAATTAATTAATTATAATCTTAATCCCAATTGTCTCATTTATTGTCTTTGGTTACCAAAGCTTTTGGCAGAATTTATATACTACACAAACATGAATTCTTTCATCAATTTAAAAATTTATTATCATTTCTGTTTTCTTTTAATGCACGTGGTTTATCCATTTTTTCAAAAAAAAATTTATTATCAAATTTTTAAATAAAACAAAAATTATTTCTTTTTGTTTATATTAGTTTATTAACGGATAATTACAATAATAATATAAACATGTTGACATTCAAGTAAAAAGAAAATGAATAATATATATTTATAATGAACAAGAAAGTCATGGAAAGTATTTTAATCATTTTAATATAAAAAAGTATTTTAATCATCACAAGAATACAAATATAAATGATCTAAACTAGTATAATTATAGTCAATAAGAAAGATTTTTTTTCCACATAAATACCATGAAATACAAAAACAAACGGTCAAAAAAACATGAACTTAATCAAGAGGAGAATAAAAAGGGAATAAAGCATAAGGTATTATGCTATAACAATGGACAAGAATAGCTTCATGAAGGAACAAGAAGATAAATTTGACCAATTAAAAAAAAAGGAAAATCAAGGAATCATAGAATGACATATGTCTTATTTCTAATGTACTCCAATATAAAGTTGTAACTGTTTATATATACTTTTGCAGGACTATAAAAAAAAAGTATATATATATATATATATATATATATATATATAACTAGTTCCATGGCAATAATTTTTTTTTAATTTGATTAATTAAACAAACATTGATATAAATATATAAACCTTATTCTTATTTACTAACTTAAAAAAAAATTCTAAAATTTATAACAAAAAAAAAAATCATAAAGGAAATTAGGGGGGAAGAAAAGAAAACATTGACAAGCATGTGATCATCTTCAATGAAAGGAAGCAAGCAAAGAAATGATCCTCTGAAGTCTAGCTTTTTCCAAAACTCTCACTAGTCTTTTTCAAGTGGTTGGTCTCTCACTTTCACCTTTCCATAAATTAAAATTCAACATTTACTAAAATTAATTTCATAATTAACTGCACCACTCTGCTTACTTGGTAAAATTATCAAGAATAATAATTTTTTATAAAAGGTGACCATTGATGTTCCTTGCTTGTTCATTTAGTAATCCAGCTGCAAAGTTAAGAGAGGACCACAAACATTCAATGAACAATGGTGTAATATAATGAGATCATGCATGAGCTCAAGTAACAGCAATGGCTACTCAGTTCTCACAAGACTACTACAGTTACAGGTCAATCTCTTCTCCAAAATGCTTGTAATTTGTTGTTGTTGTTGTTGTTGTTGTTGGTTTTGTTTCAATATGAACAGGTTTGAATGCAAAAAGACAGACATGTTTGTGTCTTTTTGTTCATCCAAATGCATGCAACTGTTTTGTTAAACTCCAAAAGATGTAATTCTGCTGAGTTTTTTTATTTTTAGTAGTCTCTTTCAATGCTGAATAAAGTATGAATGAATACAGTATGAGATCAGCTGTCTGTGAATCAAAGTTCAGAGAATCATCATCTTCTTTGCAAATGGCTCATGAGGAAAGGAACACTGAGTTGCAGCTTGTTCGGGTTTCGAATGATGCTCATAGGTTGACAGAGATGATTGATTCATTGTTTAAATCTTCGAAGCTTGATAGGCGGGTGAAGGATGTAGCTAGAGAACTTCTTAGAGGTGCGATGGATCTTCAGGAGTCGTTGGTGATGCTTGGGAAGCTCCAAGATGCGTCGAAGCAATTGGCGAAGACAACAAAGAAGAATGTGGCTGCAGTTGATGGTGAAAGAGAAGCACGGCGTTCTGTTGATGGTTCGTCATCGAGGGACTGTATTGACGAGCTCCGAAGAGTAATCAGAGACAGCTTTCAGAAGCATAATCTGTTGTCTAGATCTCCGGAGGATGAAAGAGCTTTGTCAAGCCGATCTATGAGGTTTAATCCTGAAACTGAATTGAGAGATGAGCATTGTGAACGAAGCCGTGATGGATTTGGTTCAAATAAGAAAGTAAAAGCTCCAAATTTAATTGCGAAGCTTATGGGGCTTGAAGAAGTACCTTTGGATGAGACGATGTCGAGCTTAAAGCCTCTGAGAACTCCGACATTTGATGATCATATGCCTAAGGCTAGGAAAGAGCAGGTGATGGAGAGAAGTCCTGATCTGCAGAAAAAAACACTGCAAGACATCATTGAGAAAATGCAATTCAAAGGAATTTTGAAGAATGGGCAAGCTGAAGATTTCAGAATTGAACCATTGGCCCCTAATTCTTCGCCATTGGAACGATACAGAAGTGGCCGCCTTCATTACGACGATGAACACCCTGCCTATAGTTATCATGAAGCCTTTGAAGCCACCTAATCAAGAAAGACCAGAGGCTCATAAGGAATTTCACTTGCAGAAAAATTATGTGCAGAAAGAGACCAAGACTGTTGCAATAGGAAGTATGAAGATTATTGAGAAGCCAAAAGTGGATTATGCCAAAAAGTTTACAGCCTTGGATTCCCAAAAAGAACAAGCAAAAGAAGAATTTAAGACTCACAAAAAGACAGTAGACAGGCAAAAACCATTGCTCACCAGAAGAAAATCAGCGGAGAAGGAAGTGAAGGTCAGAAGGCCGGCGGCTTTGTTTCAAGAAAATACCTCTAAACAGTCACACATGCTTGAGAAGAAACCTTCACTTGATAAGAGCAATCTTTCTGCACAGGCATCTGCTTTGCAGAAACATAAATCCAACAATCTGATGAAAGATTCAACAAAGAACTCTTCGTCAAGAAAAAAGAAGACAGCTGAAGCTAAATCAGTGAAAACATCCGCAATCAATGCTGCAATTGTGAGTTTCCATTCATTAGTTTCTTGGTCACATACATCTTGTTCATGTTTATTCACTATATTTGAAGGAGCAGACATAAGAAAGATTTGCATGAAAAAGATTTATTGTTCAATTCAGCTAGAGAAAAAATAAATTAAATAACAGTTCCTTGATTTGGTTTTCTGATCATCACTTGCGCAGAAAGATAGCACAAAGAGTAAAGATGATGGCAAAGTGATCAAACCATTATGTGAAACTGCTGCAATTTCAACATTGGTGAGTAGCGATTTGTCTGCAACTGGTGAAACTAAACAAGCAGAGGTGAACCAAACACCCTGCAGCAAAGGTAATCCATTTGCATTTCTTTCCGTAGTTCTCACATTTCTGAAAGATGTTACCATCTCCCACAAATGAATATGCATATACTTCATTCTGTTCTTCAGTGTGAACTGGTAAACCAGTCGCAATCCAAATGCCTAATTTCATTCTTGACTGAACTGCCAACAGTTTCAATTCAAAAATCCTTTTTTTTCTGACAGAAGAACAGAAAGCAGTCGGTGAAGTTTTGCCAAAGATCATCTCAGAAGAAAGATGCTTAGCATTGTCAGGCGAAGCTACTCCATGGTATGAAAACAAACCAACAGTCAGAGAGGACTTGAAAGGCATTCTTTTGAGCAGCCAAACATTCCTCAAGGATGCACAGAAGTTCATTAGTCCTAATGGACACCAACCAATATACAGAAGGAAAAACATCGAGGCAGCAGGAGCAAGAGACGCTAAGCTTTTCTTGGATTGTGCAATTGAGTTAATGGCACGGAAAAGCCACCAGAAGGAGCTTGCAAACCTATCAATGTTCAGAGCCTATGTCCAGGCCCCCCATAGTTCTATCACTCTCTAGATCCATTGTTGTCAGAGATTAGCAGAGCATTTGAAAAGCTTACAACTTACAATGCAATTGATGCTGATGCAACTTATGAAGATACTCTTTACGTGCGGTTAGAGAAAGATCTCAAATGCAAAGACATACTGATAAATTCTATGTGGGATGTTGGCTGGTCTTATTGTGTTTGCATAGAAGAAGTACAGCAAGTGGTCCACATAGTCGGGGAGTTTATCTTGTTCTGGCTTATTGAAGAAATTGCTAAAGAAATACTACTGTTTTCTTGTTGCTCTTAAGATTTCTGAAGTTTATTAATAGTGTATATTGAGCAAATGCCAACACACACAATATTTCACAGCAATACATATACTAGAGTGATACAATTTTTAAAAAACAATCATGTTTAAAGAGCTTGCTGTCAGACATTGAGCAAAATACCAACAGATGTATAATACTTTCCAGCTAATAACACATTGATTTGTATATAATTCAGTGATTTAATTCATGATCTAAAGCAGGATTATTTAGGAAAAATGCAGAAAAAGGTAAAGAAGATACATTGATAAACTTTTTCATTTCCTTTCTGTTCGTAAGTTTTCATTCAATCAATCTCAACATACTTCATGATCACTAACAACCATGTTTTACAAACATAGTTTATAATCCATTTTGGAGATTGAAGCAAGTCTACAAAGATGGAAAACTATATACAATCACATTAACCTCTGCTAACCAAAACACACGCACACACACAAGCTACCCAAAACCATGAACTCTGACTCACAAATCTCCAGTTCAAGCTACACAGAAGCAGCACCTTTGAAGATAAGAAAGTTTAGGGTTTCCAAGCAGAAGTAGATGAAGGTCCCCTTACAGTGAGTGAAAAAGCAACCAAAGTTAGACCCCACTACACACTGCCACCCTGGGCCATAAACCATGTCAAACTCCTACAAAAAATGAAGAACAAAAACAAGAAACTCAGATTGAAGAACTTGAAAAACATGATTTCAAGGTACAAGAGTTTAGAAATGAAGACCTTCTTGATGTGAGTTGCTATGCTCCTGCAATCACTGACATCATAAAGGTCCAGAGCTTGAGAAGCTGAGGACATGGCCTGGAGCTGCATCTTCACAGGCATGTCTGTGTCCTGGATCAATGCCTTCCCTTCCAACATCTTTGAGAAGTACCTTGATCTCTCTTTCTCAACATCTTTATCTCAATTACTAGGTATTAATGTTTATCCATTGTCAAGGTGGTGGGTTTTGGCACAAACTCCAAAACTTGTGTCCCAGATGTCTCATTGTCAGGGGTGCTGATGATGTCTGAATTGGAGTTTAGTAAGGATTTATAAATAATTTTTGGAAACTGTTTTCTTTTTTTTTTTGGAAAAAAGTTTTAGATTTATACATATTTTTGTCTTAGAATTTGGAATTATCAGTTTTGCTTACTAATATATACTCTAGTAATTAAAAATTTTGAATTTTTTTAAATCATATAGTTTATGAAATTTTATTTTATTGCAGCTTCCATTAGGGATGGGCATGGGGTAGGGAGTCCCTCACTCCACAGGGATCCACCTCGTTTTGAACGAGGAATCCTCGATTTTCTCCCCCGCAGGGACCGAGGTGGGGAAATAAAATTCCCCGGTCACCGTAGTGGGACGGGAGCGGGGACGGGAAGTATATATATATAATAATATATTTATTAAAATAAAAAATAAAAAATAAAAAATAAATATAATATAATACAATGTTTGTTATTAATAATGATAAGTCTCAAATAATACCTAATTTTATGGTTTTTTTTTCTTTACATTATTGGAATTTTGTAAAAATATGTTAAAATAAAAATTAAAAAATATATAATATAATATCATGTTTGTTATTAATAAAGATGGGTCTTATATCTAAGATTCTAAGTTCATGAATTCAAACATTATATTAGTGAATTTTTTTTAAAAAAAAATTGTGTTGAGTAGGATCCCTGTCCCCATGGAGGCTTCCTCCTCCCTGATTCCCCAACTGGATCGGGGACGGAGAATCCCTGCCCTGAAATGAGGGGAGTAAGTGGGGAGATACACCCCGTCCCGGCCTCATCCCGTGTCTATCCCTAGCTTCCATCCTTTATTTAAAGTTTTCAAATTAAACTTCTAAATTGCAAATTTTTTAAATTTTAATAAAATCTAAATATTTTATAAATTTTTATGTACATTAGAATAAATAAGAACAAGCTCGCCAAAATACGGATTTTCAAGCTAATTTAAACATTTTTTTTTTCTAAAAATCTCATTTTTATCATGTCCATCGCTCTTCCTCAGCTTCGCTCGTCACTCGCCGCATCAATGGAGCTGCTTCTGGCCTTCAAAAAACCCTAGCTTTCTCTTGTCTTCTTATTCCCAAACCCTGAAAATCCAAATGCTTCAATCCAATTAACTCTCAATCCTATCCTAAATGCCCATGATCTCCCACCCTTTTCTCCTAAACCCGTCACATGAAGGCCTCTATCCGCCGGCTTGTCTCAGTCCCCAAATCCATTCATGCCCTCGCCCGCGCCGACCTTATCAAGCCCGCCATCGGCTCCCTCATCCTCTGTCGGAGCCTTGGTGACCCAGTCCCCCCAGATTCCTTCGTCGCCATCCTCAAATCCGTCTCCTCTCCGAAATCTTTGATGTGCGGTAAACAACTTCATGCTCATATGGTTGTCACGGATTTCAATCACGATACTTTAGTTCAGAACTATTTGATCGTTATGTATGGTAAATGTGGCTCCTTGGATGATGCACATTCGGTTTTTCGGTTGATGAGCAGGAAAAATTTGCATTCTTGGAATACTCTGATTGATTGTTATTGCAAGTTCGGATCTTTGAGTAAGGCACAGCAGTTGTTTGTTGAAATGCCGCAAAGGGATGCAGTTTCATGGAACACGATGATTTCAGGGTATGACCATCATGGACCATGCGAGGTTGCATTGGAATTTTTTGTTCGGATGAGGCAGTCAGAGTGTGTTGTTGATCATTTCGGTGTTTCAAGTGCCATTAGTGCTTGTTGTAATCTTAGGTTTATGAATAATGGGAAAGAAATCCATGGGTTGTCACATAAGGTTGGGCTTGATTTACACCTTCAGGTGGGTAGTGCTCTTGTAGAATTGTATGGTAAGTGTCAATTAATTGAGGATGCTGTGAGGGTTTTTGAAGGGATGGTTTTTAGGGAGCAGTTTACTTGGAATTCAATGCTTGCAGGCTATATTGAGTGCTCAAATATTAACGAAGCACTACACTTTTTTGGTGTAATGCAAGGAAAGGATGTTGTTTCATGGACTATGTTAATTTCTGGCTGCTCGCGACATCAAATGAATGAAGAAGCTGTTGAGTTGTTTCACATGATGCAGGAAGCTGGCTTGTGGCCAGATCAGCTGTGCTTTGTTAGTGCTTTAAATGCATGTGTGCAGATGTTGGATTTGGAAGAAGGGCTTAATATACATGGTCAGATTCTTAAATTTGGGTTTCAGGCTGATGCAATTATTGGGAGTGTTCTTGTGGCATTGTATGCAAGATGTGGGTGGTTTGACAGTGCGAAAAGGGTAGCTAATGCTTTGGATTATATTGATGAATTTTCGTTGAGTGTTTTGATCTCGGAATATGCAAAGCATGGTCGAATAGACTGTGCTTATGAGTTGTTTGAGAGTTCAGAGGCGAAGACTCTCCCCTTGTGGAATGCTCTGATTGGGGGTTATGCTGATCTTGGATTGGATGAAGAGGCATTAGCAACTTTTAGACAAATGAAGATGGATGGTATAAACGGTGATGATTTCACTTTTGGGAGCCTCATTTTAGTTTCTGAAAATTTAGGTAGTAGGTATGGTGAACAAATTCACTCACAAACAATAAAAATGGGGGTTGAATCTTCTGTTTTTGTTAGTAGCGCTCTCATAGACATGTACAGTAGTTCTCTTGTTTGTGAAGCTGCTATAAATATATTTAACGCAATTCCTAAAACAAACCTAGTTTCATGGAATGCCATGATATCTGGGTATGCCTTGAATAACATGAATTCGGAAGCAATACTCACATTTCAGCTGATGGCTGTTTCAAGAATAAAACCAGACAACATTAGTTTTTCTCTTATCCTTGAGTCATGCTCAAGTTTATTTTCTCTTCCTGGGGGGATGCAGGTCCATGCTATGGCATACAAGTTGGGTTTTGAATCTGATGTTGTGGTTGGAAGTGCCCTTGTAGACTTGTATGGGAAATGTGGGAATATGCATGCTGCATCTCGAGCATTCTCTGACATACATGTTCCTACTGTCGTGTCTTGGACTGCTTTACTGAGTGGATTTGTGAGACATGGGATGTGGGATGCAGCCAAGGAGATTTTCAAAAGGATGCCGCAGAAGAATGTTGTTTCATGGAATACACTGATTTCAGGACATGCAAAACATGGTTCTGGATTGGAAGCATTTGAGCTTTACTCCCAAATGACTGAATTAGGTCAATTTCCGGACTATATAAGCTTTATTAGTTTACTGACGGTTTGTGGTGATTCTTTACTAGAAGAACCTGGAAAGCAGGTTCATGGTCAAATAATTAAAACTGGTTACTACAGGAATGCATATGTGAGCACTGCCCTAAACAAGATGTATCAGAAACTAGGAAATTCTCCAGATAAATCAAATCTATGTTCCAGCTTCTGTTTTCCGAAATTTGGTGACATTCGAAGTGTGTCTGAAGCAGATGCTGTCTCTGTAGATAGTGGGATTGCATAGCATTGCTTGTGTCTTTGAGCCTTTTTTTCTCCCGGAAAGCCTCCTGTTTCATTGAGAATTTGGTGGCTCATTGGGGCTTTTGTTTATGTCAATGAGCAATCTTCATTCTTGGGCTGGAACTATTGGGGTAATCTTTGCAATGCTTAGTGTCATTTACAATTATCTCAATGATGGATCATAGATATGTCATGCATCCTGGCCTCACCATGTGAGAAGGTTTTCCAGTCTTCTTGATACTTAGAAGGTGCTTGCTCATCTTCTATTTACCAGATTTCAACATTTTTACATACAATTAATTTGACAATTTCATGTTTTTTTTTATTGTCTAAAGTGGCGTAAAACGTTGTTAACTGTGGAATCAATTGTAGTGGAATTTATAAATTCTCATAGAGACTGGTGGCCCCTGTAAGGAGGAATTCATTTAGGACTACATTGCTGAAATGCAGGTAGGATCAGTAATGGAATTTTACCACAAATCTAAAACTGTGCTCTAAAAGTGAAGATTGAAATTAGTATTATAAGATTAATTGATCATTATATTTCAGTATGATTTTTTATTGGGTTTGGATGAAAAAGGAAGATGAATGGTGGTTGTTAAAAATTCGAAGGTCTCAAGTGAAACGTGTAGTTACTAAGGTAGAATGCTGAGTCTACGTTGCACTGTGAACAATTTGCTTGAGTAGCGGTGTCAGAGATACAGTTCAGAATTAATCCAAAGAAATGCTGTAAGAGACTGAATTCCCTGGGTGAAATCTTCTACCAGGCATATATTAGTCATATACACTCTAAATTTATAACTTTTGATGTTTTCTAGTTTTGTTTTGGTAGTAATATCTTTCTTAGGCACAATATGCCCATAGCTTTTTATGTGGTACACACTCACAGGATTTTACTTTTCAAACTCTTTGTAATTCTTTGTTGATTGCCCAAGTTAGCTTGATGCTACTTTTGAGAATGGAAAAGGTTGCATTCTAATCACTTCTTATGAAAGACCTTGGTAGCTGGTATACTTGCTTTAACTAGAGTTGATGCTTTGTTCTTGCCATGGACTGTTGACACACTGATTCTGGATGTGTCTACTGGCCTTGTCCTTTGTATGAAGGCCAACATGCATATAGCTGCAGATACAAGTCCCTGTCATTATCACCGTCGGTGCTAATCAAATTTTAGCATGTCATTTTGTTGTATGCCAATTGCTTAAAGAATTGTTGCTTGCTAACCTTTATTAAGAAAAAGAAAAATGCTTAATTGAAAATCACCAAAACTTCTACTTAGCAATATATTCCATTTCTTTTGCTTTCCAGGCCATATGTCCTATGCTGTTGCCACACCATGCCAACTAGGCGTTTGTGGGAAGCCAAGCATTCTGTTGACTTGTTTCCAGTCATCTATTATCTGTGGTAATTCACTGCATAAACTTATTTCCACAATTAACTATCTCACTAAAAGGTAGTTTCTTGAGCCTGGCCTGTAAATTAGGGATTTATCTGCTTGCGCATTCTTTTTCAATTTACCTCTGCATAGGTTACTTCCATATCCTGAGTATTTGTGCTTAAAGACACTTGTACACATCTTTCTATTTCCCTTTAACCAACCTCATGTTGCCATTTGTTGCAGAATTATTCATGGAAGAGATCTGCTGTCCATGTGCCAACTGGCAATCTTTGCATCTGTGCTTAGCCCAAACTCACCTGTCTGTGAATGAATAGGTACTTGGTCTTCTGCTCAATATGAAATTTTATAGATCTCAAGTTGTTAGCTATCAATCATGTCCGTCCCTCATGTATTTGAAGAATTTAATCTTAACTCTCACATGCAGATATCATTGTCTCTATGGACCTGTAAATGCCTCAAATTTGACCTCATATGGATTCAAAATTCAACTGGGAAGAACCCTGGGTAACAGGAACTAGGAAACAATTGCCTTTGTTCCCAACAGTGTTATCATTTTGAGCTATCAAAGCATGGTGCATTTGACAACCCTCTGCTTCAGGTTGTTGCAATCCTGAATTTCTTATCTGCCATGCAAACAGCAGCAAGCAACATTTTATTCCCAGGCAAAGTTTTTCAAAATAAGTGGCTAGGCCGCTAAGAAAGGTAGAGAATCGCATAGCCTCAGGGGAGCAAGTCGAGGCGAGGGCACTGCACATGCACGCCATGGGACCACCCGCACACAATCACTACTCACACTCCCATAAATGTGCCCTCACCTATGATTCAAACTCTTACTCATTTGTGAAGGGTTCTAATGGGGATTCGGCTACCAATAGACCACGCAAAATTTATGACACTGTAATATGTAGCAGCATATTGCAAAGCAAATTTGTATACACCGATCCGTGGCGATTTTTCACTTTATAACCATACATCAAGATTTGATCTCCTCCATGCATTCATTACAACACCGCATTATTCGGTAAAAGCTCATTCTCTCATTGTTCTTTCCTCACCGTCTTCCTACTGTACTCATAATATTCTTTGTAAACAAGATTTTTCAGCATTTGGTAATACAGATGATGCCAAGGACAAGCTTAAAATGATTCAGTGGTTGTTGAGGGCCCAATAAATTGATGATACAAGACCTGTTTGTTCCAGTTTCCATTTTTCTTGCAGGTCCAGCTCATGCCCAAGTCCTCTGGTCTCACACTCACTGTACAGCAAAATCAAAGATTTTGGTTAACCTACCATGACATCATGCATCAAAATCCAGACAAACAGAGTGGTTATAGTGTCCTTTCAAGATCATGTTCTTGCTCAGCTCATCATCAATTTGGCAATTGGAATCCACATGTTCGTAATTCTTTGCTGGTATAAAATTTTTTTAATGTTATGATGTTGTTACCTTTGTATTATAGAATTATTTTCTTTCTTTACTTTTGGTTTAGCTCTTTTCTTTTCTCTGGTTATCATCTTTCTTGTGATTCTTTGTGACTCAATGTCTCCATTCAAGGCAGTAAAGCTTGTCCATATTATTGATTTTATTTTATTTATTTTATTCTGATAGATGGTATCCATTTTGTGTGAATGATTCAGAGTTAAAAGAAACTGAATAACTTTATTTGTGTAAATAAAAATTAATTAAATTGCTGTCATGTGAGCTTTTGGTTCATGAAGAACAGAAAAAGACACTGGATTCCTTAAGTTGGAGTTTAGGAAATATTTTTTTCAACTGCTTTTCTGATCTTCCAAATTACAAGTCTTGTGCATTGAGTTGTTTGAAATCCAACAAAAATATATTGATATTTTAAGCTTTTCTTAAATGATGAGCTAATCATTGATTACTATTATAATCATTTCTTAATTTTATTTAGCACATTCACCAAAAGCAACAGCAATGGTTATAGAAATGAAATTAAAAAAAGAAAAAAAAAAGAAAAAGGTTTTTTTAAAATTAAAAAAAGACAGCTTCAGCCGACACTCCGAATTCGATACTGTATTTTTTTTTTAATATTAATTTCACAAACTTATCTCTTTCTTTTTCTCTCTATAATTCTCAAACTCATATTTCTGCTCTCCAATGGCGAATGCTCTCTGATTCTCAGCTGTAGGAAGCCAAAAGATCTCGCCTTTGAATCCGGTTTTTCACAGAAGCCTTCCTCTCTTTCCTTTTTGATACGCTAATCGCTGGAATTTATTGCATTTTTTTTTGTTTTTGGTTTGATCTGTGTATTATTCATAGAAACTCTTCTGCCATTGTTGTTTGTGTTCTTTTTTTTTAGGGTTTAAATCTCTTTTGGTGCTGCAAAACCATCATCTTTCTGTTTTCCTTTGCTTGAATTGGAAAACCCTGCCTTGTTCTTTCTGCCATTGCTGCTAGTGTTCTTTTTTTTTTTGGGTTTAAATCTCTTTTGGTGCTGCAAAAACCTCATCTTTCTGTTTTCCTTTGCTTGAATTTGAAAACCCTGCCTTGTTGCTGGTGTAGAGGTGAAAAAGTTAGGATTTTTACATAATTTTCAACAAGAATATGATGCACAATAAGTCTGATTCCGATGTCACTAGTTTAGCAGCTTCATCTCCACCAAGATCTCCCAAAAGGGCTGTGTACTATGTCCAGAGCCCTTCCAGGGACTCCCATGATGAGGACAAGTCATCGTCAATGCACGCTACTCCTGTTTATAATAGTCCCATGGAGTCTCCTTCTCATCCTTCCTATGGCCGCCATTCAAGAGCCTCATCATCCAGTCGGTTCTCTGGTACTTTTGGCCGGAAGGGAAGCAGGAAGAGGTCTAATGAGAAAGGATGGCCTGAGTGTAAAGTCATTGAAGAGGAGGGTTCTTATGATGACCTTGATGATGATAAGAGCTTGTCGAAGCGGTTCCAGATCGCCATTGGGCTTCTCGGCTTTGTTCTGCTCTTCACTGTGTTCTGTCTCATAATATGGGGTGCAGCAAGGCCTTACAAAGCTAAGGTTGTTGTGAAGGTATGTACATTGTCGTTTTACCATGTTTATCTGTCTCTCAGTTCAATCTTCTAATTGCATTTGAGTGATCAATGTTTGTTAGGGAAAAAAAAAACCAAATTTATGATTTATCAGATTGATTCAGATCTGTGTAAGATTGAATTGATTTATTAAATGAAGAGATGAAATTGAGAGGATGTTTGAGGTTCATGAGTTTGGTATCATAGATCCATAAGGACTTGGGTAAATTTTGTTTCTTATGGCATTCTGCAGATCTTTGTCAGCCATTCTTTAGTTTTCTTTATACTGTGATGGGTACATTGGTTCCTTGCTCCTGCTCAATTTTTATGTGATTATTAGTGTATTTTAGTAGGAAGAGTGATAACCCTCTAATACTTTAAAGGGAGAAACATACAGGCTAAATTGTTGCAAGTTCTATGTGTTCTTCACTGTTTGTATCTAATGGCAGTGTCATGCTGAAGTTTTTTTCATCTAACTACAAGCAATCTTGATGCAGAGCCTCTCTGTGGATGATTTCTATGCTGGTGAGGGTTCAGATAATACGGGTGTTCCAACCAAGTTGATAACATCAAACTTTTCTCTGAAAATAACTGTATATAATCCTGCTACAATGTTCGGAATTCACGTCACATCCGGCCCCATTAATCTCATTTATTCTGAGATCACGATCGCAACAGGCCAGGTGATGTTTTCATCCACTCTATTTTCTAGTTGATGATCCAGAAGTTGTCTATTGGGTTAAAAGCATGTTCGACGCTCAACAACAATTTTAACTAACAAATATTGTGCTTGACTTCTGGTATTGTTGTAGCAATGAAACAAATTTATGGGTTTAGGACAAACAGTTAAATATCCGAAAAGCTCATGAGACGAAGATAACTTAATTTAGCACCGGTTTTTCAGATATATTGTACAATTCTGGTTTGTTAGATGATAAATAATACTCTAAAATTGCTTTACTGAAATTGTGTCTCTTGCACATCGCCGCAGTTGAAGAAGTACTACCAACCAAGAAAAAGTCATCGATCCGTGACTGTGATCTTGCAAGGAGAGAAGGTTCCTCTATATGGGGCTGGAGCAGGCTTGGCTCTATCAAGCACTGGTGGTGTAGTTCCTTTGACACTAGATTTCGATGTTTTATCGCGAGGTAATGTAGTCGGGAGGCTGGTAAGGGTCAAACACCACAAGCATGTCTCATGCCCAGTTGTGATAGAATCAAGTAAGGTGAAACCCATCAAGTTTTCCTGGAATGCTTGTGCCTATGAATCTTTCTGAGCTTTTGTTGTTTCAGTTTAACAGTTACAAGAGTGAAAAGGTTTCTCATTGTATTTTGTGAATGTTTCTGAGTGTCAGGTTGGTTTTGTTTTGAAAGATGGTGCTTGTTTGATTGAGAGGTTGCACCTTTCTTTTTCCTCCAGTGATTTGTGTGACCATGAATTCTCTTGCAAACATTTCTTCATTAATTGTGTTTTCAGTTGGGGGAAAAATAGAAAGAGAAAAGGAAATAATTTTCCTTTTTTTTATGTTTATTTCCATTACATAAATGTCGAATGAAATGACCATAATGTACCTCTCTCGGGCTCTCTGCATTGTTTGAGAAAGAAAAAATAAGTGTTTCACGCAAGCACACATACATTCATACATGCTAACATGCAAAGTTTTACATATATATAATTATATAAATGGTGTTGAATTAACTTTTGAATAACATTATCAAGAGATTTATGATGTAATTTTTAAAATTTTTTGTAAAATAATAAATTATATTGATCATTAGATAAAATATTGGTGTACTGATGTTTGATTGTGGACCAGGATTACTTTATAAGATTTAACTGATTAAATAAATATATTTTATCAGATAATATTAATAAACACAATCAATAATTAAAACATACAATACAATTTTGAAATTCTATGGAAACAATTAATTTTATATTTTTATACCAACAAGGCCAAACAAGGATTGCATATAAATAACCCGGGGCCGAGGGTATATACGTAAAAAGACGCCCAACAGATGCATTTACACTAAATTAAAGAAACAGTCAAATCACTACAGAAAAAAGTACCAATGACTCGGCATGGGCATGTTTTGTCCCCAATAGAGGATCATTATTAGGAATGTCAATTTCAACGTGGACCATTTCAAGCTTACCATAAACTAGAGAACATAGCAATGGACAAGAATGAAATGAATAATTAACTATAATGCAAACATAAACAAAAGAAGAAAAAAAACTTCTTTTATTCACTGTTACAAATGACAGATTGATACATGAGTTGGGGGGACCAAGCTTGAGATTCCAAAAATAATAAATAACAACTAAATAAAAACAAAACAAAAACAAATTAAGTATTAATCATCACTGATTTTTTTTTTTCAGCGAAACAAAATCCTTTCAAGTTCAGACTTGGTATTTGCAGAGGTTATCAAAACCCATGTATTCTTTCCTCTGGATCTTCACTACCATGTTTGAGATGCCAACTCCACCTGTTGAGGATCACAGAATTGTTAGATTAGATACTTGACACAAACGAAAAAAGATAACACTAAAAAAAGCTTGCTAAATGGTACACCACAGATCAATGGTTAAAGAGATAGGAGAATATGTTATGTTTTACGCATACCCAAAGAGATAGCACTGACAAATATTGTTAATGCTAAGATAAAAATGATGATTGATGCTCTCCCTAATATATTGATCAACTTCCTGACGGCATGTTGTCCAATAAACGCAGCAAACGTGGCCACAGCAACGAAGTAGAGAGCTGTAAACCAATTCAAATGAGAATTATAAGCATGTTTGGTTTGAGGAAATAGATGAGAAATAGAATATTTCTCTAATCATGGGTGTGAATTTTCAGTGTTTGATCATGTGAAACAAGATAAGAGAATGAGAGGTGAAGTTCTGATACCATATGGAACAGGGAATCGTTTTAGTAGATAGTACTCAATAACAGACATTGATGCTGAGAATGTCATGGCAAAGGTGGCCGTAGCACTTGAGACCTGCATTAAGACACAAAGCAGATTATTATACCCAGTAAATGAAGTTGTATAAAAGCTTAGAATTATCTGCAATGCCTTGCATGCTATTGAGTTTTAATTATGATATGATATTTGACTTCCCAACCGTAACCAAAATTAATGACATGTTATTCAATCACTGTCAACACTTATAACTTTGTGATCACTCCTGCAAGTTAAATGCACAAGAGTTGTTGATTACGACATCAAAGAGTATGACATGACATGTGTGCTTCAAAAGTTCAATATCTAGTGTATTAACAACTCAGGACTAAATTCACTGAACATTGAAATTGGTATGTGATCACTAAAAAAAAGCATTTAAAATCGACAGAACACAGACCTGAGGTGGCACACCAAGCTCCAAGAAAAGAGGACCTAAGATAAACCCTCCACCCAAACCAAGCAATCCTCCAACGATGCCGGCCAGAATGCCAGTTAAGCAGTACATAACTAACTGAAGAACTTTCCAGCTTGTTCCTTCATCTCCCTTGGATGCAATCACTCTCTTTCCTGTGTATAAGTTCACAGCTTCATACGAAGTCACCCCAACAGAGACAGGGATCTGCAATATATCATTGGAAGACATCTTACGTGCTGAAGTTGAAGTGCTAAACCAACTCCACTAAATTTAGTCTGAGGCACAAATAAAGGAAGAAATGGGACCTGCAGCGCATTTAAGATCCAATACCATTCTGAACAAGATTCTGTATAATTCTGCATGACACAAGTAAAATCAAGATAAATCAAAAAGTTAATTGAGGTGTAGATAAATTACAGCAGATAAAAGCATTAAACTGACCTTCGTGATCTGTAGTATAAGAAATGCAACCCACACAAAGACAAGAAGGCCAAGCTCTTTCCAGCAGACATTCTGAAGAACTGGAACCTAAAATTCTAGCTACTGTGAGATTCAACTGCCTTGAAGACTAAAGCAGAAGCTCAAATTTCTTACTTACCTCTGTTTCTGCAGTCTTCTTAGCTTCTTTATGATTTCCAGGACCACTAGGAATTGCTTTGTATTCTATTTCTTCACTTCCTGCACCACATCAAAATGAGAACTAAGCTTCTGCCATTACAAACAATATGATACCTTAGAAATGAAAAACCATCTTACCAGATGATGCTATCTGTTTAGCAGCCTCCTGAGATAAGACCAAAAGTGTACAAGTGAACAAGGATTTCAAGTAGATTCAATCACACACCATCCAAGAATAAAATGATGGGCCCTGAAGTTTACCTTCTTAGCAATGGTCTCTTTCTTCCATGTATCAACACCTCTAAGAAATGCCTTTGGTTGATGTGCCTGTCAAAAGAAAAAAAAACAAATAAACACATTAAAAAGAGAACATTTATCAACTTAAGGGAAGACAAAAGAGACATGAACTTACCCAAGAACAAAATTATTAGAAGAACAGTAACCATCCAGTCAGCAAAAATCACATTGAAAATGACTCCGATACTAATCCCCAGCATGAGCATAGGTTGGAAAAGCAAAGCTAGATCATAGTCTATAATAGGCATGTCTAGAGTTGGATGTCTCAGCTTAAGATTATAGTAGACGGTAGACCCTGCTGCACCCATGATCATACCTGTTCAAAATGCTTGGAATTCAGTACTTGGTTCCAGATAACCATGATCAAACAATGTTAACAAATCATAGTTTCATGATAAAAAAAATTTTCTTAAAATTGCAGGGAAAAAAAGAATGTTAACTGACAAGTTGCATCATCTAAATAACTAAAGCATAAATTGATTCTACCCTCTGCAAGTTCTGCATTATATAAGGATACAAACAAACAAATTGACAAAAACAAAAACAGAATAACATAATTGAAAATAAACAAAGAAACAATTAATACTGTTTGAGGATATCTTTTTCTAGTTAATAAGATAAGAAAGTCAGCTATACACGCCAACTCATTTGTCACAAAGAGCTCATGTTTCGTCAGTCATATCCATCGAACGTTGTTCACTAGCCTGTCCTTTTATCATCCACAGAAGGAAACAAAGTTTTCAACAGATAATCTTATTGCCAGTGTTATTGTAAGCTTTGTTTTGCTTTTTCCATAAACACCCCTCAAACAATTCATATTTTGTGTATCCATTTTGTGTATCCCTACAAAATTCAATTTCTTTGGCATAAAAAATTGACAGTCATGTGACGAGCATCTATACGGAAAAAAACCGGTGTCTTTTTCATTCTTGCATACAAAATAACCATTGTATTTGTAGAGACTAGAGACTGATAATTGCATATACAACCCTGCAAAATTTATAATTACATGAATACGTCTTCAAAACCAAAATTTTGAAGGGGCACACAAAACAATTACAACTTTCACAAGGCCTATATAATATGTTAACTCAAAGCCAGTTACTTTACCAGTTTACCTTCCTCCATTCACCGCAAGGTCAACACTATGAATATTTCCATTGAAAAAAATATATATAATAATAATAAAATGAATCCAGTACAAGAAAACCAGCAACCAGACCCCTAGATTACAGGCAAAAACAAATGCACAAAAAGAAAAAGGAAAAAAGGCTTACATTTGGAGATGGCGGTGGAGGATTTGGGATCAAAACCGATGATCAACGTGAGCATGGGGACGAAAATCCCCCCACCGCCGACACCACCAACGCTCCCGAACGCCGCACCCAAGAACCCAATGAACGATCCCACAACGATCTCCCACCCAAATCTCATCTCCTGCTCCAACAACAAGATCAATCAACCAAACCACAAAACCCAAAGTCTAAAAAACCCTAAAAAAAAAAACCTCAAAAAAAGATCTCATCTCTCTCTCTCTCTTACCGGCCAGACATGCTGATACGACGACTCATCCGGCTGCCACAAGAACTCCACGACCTGCAACAAGTACGTCCTCACTCCACCTCCTTCGTCGCCGCCGCCGCCGCTCTCCGTCGAGCTTCCGATCTTCAAGCCCCGATCCGCAGAAACAAGAGCCGCCGCGGCCAACAGCGCCAAGACGAGAACCACGCACCATTTCCCTTCCATTTCACTTTCCCACAACGATTTCGTTGGGTTTGATCTCCAGAGATCACCGGGCGCACCCGGAGACAAAGAAGAAGGGGAAAGGAGAACTCCTCCGCCGCCGCCGACGACCAGTGCCTCGGGATTCGCACTCCGACGAGATCTCTGGTTGAGAAGGGGAGCTTGGCGGGGAGACACCAGCCCAATGTTTATATTGATGCGATGGTACCGAAAATACCCCTCGTCCTTCAACACAATTACGGAAAGCTCGTGTTAATGCCTGGAAAGCAATTTAAACCCCAAGTATCAAGAATTCGTTTCCACAATGCGTTTCCGAAACGTTTAATACACGTCCCTCACACCGTTTCCCTTTGACGTGTGTGGTAGTTTCCGCACGACTGCGTGGGCATCGGATCCTTTCGGTCCGGATCCAAATGGAAGTCGGGCTTGTACTGTTTTTCAAAGAACCGTACGAGTTTCTAACCAGTTCCGTTAATGGGTTCGGCCCGGTTAAGCCCGGTTTTAATGTGTTTAATATGCTTGAGATTAGATGTTAGGACTCTTTGCTTGCATCATACATTTTTAATTATTTATATAATGTTTTTAATTAAAATCAATTAAGAAAGAAATAAATTTTTTTTGTGTGACTTTTATGCCTATGTTGAACTTGTGGAGTCTATATAAATAATTAAATAGATAAATATATTATTTTTATAAGTGTATTTAAATAATTAAATACATGCATTTTTTTATAAAACTTATCTAATTTTTTTAAAAGGCTATATACCTTTAAAAAAATCAGAATTATGTACGCTTTTTGTGCAGTTCCTGAGAACAATTTAGATATTTGTGTATGTGTTTCTGTATTATAGTTTAGTATGAGGTATTCCATAAAATTTCTTTTTATGCTCCTCCGGTTTTTTTTTACTTATCACATTCTTGAGCTTTTATTTGTGTTTTTTTTATTTGTCACTTTAAAAAAAAATTTGTAGCATTAAATAATTTTTTCTTTAAATTTACCTTTTAATTTAATGTAGTTGTACAATTTTTAATAAGTTACAATCAACTAAGTATTAAATATATACTTCACTTAGTGGAATTTTAAATAGGGTTAGTCCTGAAAAGTAATAAAATTTATTATAAAATTTAGATTGTTAACTAATTTCAACCAATTTTCTTAATGAGTGTGAAGCAGGATAAATTTGACAAAAAAAGAAACGGATGAAGTATATATATATATATATATTTTTGCACTCGCTTAAGTATTTTGTAATTTTTATTTTTTAAATAGTTTCAAATGTATAGATATAATAATTATAAAAAAAAATGTTTTAAATATAAGCTTATTTGCAATTAATAATAACTCGAAATTTTTTATATAAATAAATAAACTATTGGTTTATTGAAAATAAAAGTTATTTGATATCAAACCAACATAACAATAAAAACATAATATAGTAAAAAATAAGCAAAGGCAAACATCAACTCTAAAGTAGATGTAATTGAGGAGATAAATCATCTATCATAAGTGACATTGACAAAGGAAAGAGGTAATAAATTTTTATCTATGACTAAGATTATGTGTCATCCTTCTCATCTTAATGATGAAACCATAAAGTTCAGGTTACACCTGATAATGATGGCCAAATTTCTCTCCGACTTGAGTCTTTTTTCCATGTATAAAACTTATTATTAAATAATAATATACAGTTAATTGGATTTAAAGTTTTATATACTTGTGTATATATCTAAAATTCTCAATCTTTCATGCATGCATTAAAAATGATTTACTATGGGGTACACACCTGTAATTTCAGATTTATCCAGCTTCAAAATTAGTGCTATACTTGTCTTGAAAATAAAAGAACATGAATTCAAGAAAGTTTGCCACTATATATATATTCTTATCCATGTATAGATAGAGTCATAAATAAGTAAAGAACACTATATTAAATATCTATCCAAAATTTACTAAAAAATGTTTGTTTCTGAAATGGACTATCAAACATTGTCTTATTTAGAAAAATATGAATCTAGTGCACTATTAAACATCATATTAATAACAAATAAATTTGCCTAATTCTCATATATTAGATTGTTCCTTGCTTGTATTATCCATTTGTACTCTTAGCACCAAACAAATTTTTTTTATCAAACCAAACTTAAATTAGATGTTTGGTAAGAATGCCATATCTCTTCAATTTAATTGTCATTTGGTTAATTGAACCATCAAACATTATTACATTTTAAATTTAGTGTAGAAAAAACAAAGTTGGTAGTGGGTCAGTAAATTTTGCAATTTCTTGATTAGATTACCAAACGTTATATCATTGTTTTATTTGACTTTGGGAGTAAAACCAACTTATGACTTTGAAAACACACATATGCTTTTCACAAACATACTCCTTTATATAACAATGACTTATTAGATTCTCAATTTTTTATAATTATACTTTTATTAATATAAAGTGCATGCATTATTCAGCAATTTAGTTGTTTTCAAAGATATCAACGTACTATTTTGTAACTTGATTAGATGGAGGATTCTAACATTTGTTTTTTTGCAAAAAAAAAAAAAATTATATTCATTCAACAAAAATCAGGACATATAAAATGGCAACTACAACGGAATGATAAATCTAAAAATTTTGCATTACGAATATAATAAAAATAATTTTTAATTTCATACATTATACAGCATATTGTCATAACATTTTTTTAGCATAAAAATATCTATATTATAAATTATTTATAATTTATAATAATTTTCTATATATAGATACATCTATTAAATACAAAAAAAAATTGCCATATTTTTTTTTTCTGAATATAAATGTATCATCTACAGATAAAATAAATATAAAAATAATTTCTAAAAAAGAATACATCATAAAACAATTTAATAAATAAATGTTTCACAACAACAGCGGGGATAATTTGGTAATTTTCTAAAAACAATGGGGCCCGCTAGTGTACGACAGAGATTTATTGAAAAATCGGCGATCTAGAAGCAAGGACAGAACGGTCACAATATAAAACCAAACAATTAGATTCGTCAAGCAGCCAGCACGTGATCGGCACGTGGAAAAAAATAAGCTTTTTGAATAGTCAATGGGTGATAGCGAGGGTAGAGAAGTCATTCAAGTAATCAGAACCAAATTTGATATGCAACTCTATTTAAGATTTATTATTGCGAAGTTATTTTCAAATTACTCTATTTAAAATTACTGTTTACCCCTCGATAATTTCAAAACTTCCCAAACATTTACTCGTGAGTTTTTGCATCCCTCGACAACCCTTCCTTTATTGTTTCACCCTTTTTACCCCTGCGTTATGAAATTCCATCATCGTTCTTAAACCTTTTTGCGATATATTTTTCATTCTTTTTACATTCCTTTTTCCACGTACTCATTTCTTAAAGCAGAGATCTCATTTTTAAACAGAGAGTTCATTTCTTAAACAGAGAGTCATTTCTTAAACGAGAAACCTCATTTCTTAAAATGCGAAACCCTATTTCTTAAACAAAAAAACTCATTTCTTAAACAGAAACCTCATTTTTTTAAACATAAAACTCATTTTTTAAACAAAAACATTAATATTTAAACGGAAAAATAAATATTTACGTGATAAATTAATCCTGGATATAAAAAAACCAATTAATCTTGGCCACTCGTACATATTTAAATAGAAACAACGATATTTAAGCACTTTTTTTAAAGCGTAAACGCAATATATTAAAAGCGAAACATCGATAGTTAAACAAAGACAAACAAGCATATAAAGCAGAGAACTCATTTCTTAAACAGAGAGCTTTATTTTTTTAAAGCGAGACCCTCATTGAGTAGGGACATTGAGTATCTCATCGTCGCTGATCTCGCGCGAACGCTGAGTCGTCGAGCTCCGAGATCCGGGCGAGCGATCTCGAGGTAGCTGCTCGTGTGGGGTCTTAAAGGAGAAATCTTTATTGGCGTTGGCGATCCGGTTGGCGACGTTCCTCGGCATCGGAGTGGTGAGGTCTTCGATGGCGACGTCGGATAAGGCGAAAGTCGAACTGAACGGAACCATTCTCGATCGCGGAGACCGCAACATGGATAGCTGATAGGGTTAGGGTTAGGGATCATTCCGGGGTTTGGATCCATGGTGCCTAAGTCGCGTGGCGGAACGGAGGGAGGAAGCGGCGCCGATGAGGGTTCGATCTCGCCGTCTTCGTCTTCGCCTTCATCGTCTTCCCACTGCGTCGACCCTCATCTCTTTTCATCTTCTTCGTCGTCGACCTCGGGGAAGACCGCATGCTCCCTCGTCGTCGAGCGAAGGCATCGAAAGGTTGCACTCGTACATATTTAAATAGAAACAACGATATTTAAGCACTTTTTTTAAACGTAAGCGCAATATATTAAAGCGAAACATTGATAGTTAAACAAAGACAAACAAGCATATAAACAGAGAACTCATTTCTTAAAGCGGAGAACTCATTTCTTAAACAGAGAGCTTATTTTTTAAACAAAGACCTCATTGAGTAGGGACATTGAGTATCTCATCGTCGTTGATCTCGCGCGAACGCTTGAGTCTCGAGCTCGAGATCGGCGAGCGATCTCGGAGGTGCCTCGCTCGTGTGGGGTCTTAAAGGAGAAAATCTTTATCGGCGTTGGCGATCCGGTTGGCGACGTTCCTCGTGCGGTCGGAGTGGTGAGGTCTTCGGTGGTGACGTCGGATAAGACGAGTTGAACTCGAAGCGGAACCATTCTCGATCGCGGAGACCGCAACATGGATAGCAATAGGGTTAGGGTTAGGGATCATTCCCGGGGTTTGGATCCATGGTGCCTAAGTCGGTGACGAGGAGCGGAGGGAGGCGGCGCCGATGAGGGTTCGATCTCGCCGATCTTCGTCTTCGTTTTTCATCGCCTTCCCACGCCGTCGACCTCATCTCTTTCATCTTCTTCGTCGTCGACCTCGGGGAAGACCGCATGCTCCTCGTCGTCGAGCGAAGGCATCGAAAGGTTGCACCTTTTTCTCTGAACTTGAAATCCCATTTTTCATGCAACGTGACTGTGATTGTGAGCGCGTGCTTTTGTCTCATCTGCCCAAAGCTAACTGCATAAAGAGATTTTTGGGGTGATAAATACACCACAAAAACTCATTTCTTAAACGAGACCTCATTTTTAAACAAAAACCTCATTTCTTAAGCAGAAAACTCATTTCTTAAAGCAGAGCCCTCATTTTTTAAAGCAAATCTCATTTCTTATACAAAAAACTCATTTCTTAAACAGAAAACTCATTTTTTTAAACGAAAAACTCATTTTTTTAAATAGAAAACTCATTTTTTAAACAGGAAACTCATTTTTTAAACAGAACCTCATACCTCATATTTTTAAATAGAAGCTTCATTTTTTAAATAGAAACTCATTGCACCCAAGGGCATTATAGTCGAAATCTCGTCACACTTGCCACAACTTCCCACTTGAGGGACAATTTCGTCCCAAAAAAATTCCAAATTAATTCTATCAATCACTATTAGATGTTTGGGGGTTTAAAAAAATCATTGAATTGAAAAGGAAGGGGTTTTTGAGGGTCAAAAACTAAAGGGTGTTTTTAGCGATATTATGAAACTTCTGAGTGTTTTTGGCAATTTCCACTTTTCAAAGATATCAACGTACTATTTTGTAACTTGATTAGATGGAGGATTCTAACATTTGTTTTTTTGCAAAAAAAAAAAAAATTATATTCATTCAACAAAAATCAGGACATATAAAATGGCAACTACAACGGAATGATAAATCTAAAAATTTTGCATTACGAATATAATAAAAATAATTTTTAATTTCATACATTATACAGCATATTGTCATAACATTTTTTTAGCATAAAAATATCTATATTATAAATTATTTATAATTTATAATAATTTTCTATATATAGATACATCTATTAAATACAAAAAAAAATTGCCATATTTTTTTTTCTGAATATAAATGTATCATCTACAGATAAAATAAATATAAAAATAATTTCTAAAAAAGAATACATCATAAAACAATTTAATAAATAAATGTTTCACAACAACAGCGGGGATAATTTGGTAATTTTCTAAAAACAATGGGGCCCGCTAGTGTACGACAGAGATTTATTGAAAAATCGGCGATCTAGAAGCAAGGACAGAACGGTCACAATATAAAACCAAACAATTAGATTCGTCAAGCAGCCAGCACGTGATCGGCACGTGGAAAAATAAGCTTTTGAATAGTCAATGGGTGATAGCGAGGGTAGAGAAGTCATTCAAGTAATCAGAACCAAATTTGATATGCAACTCTATTTAAGATTTATTATTGCGAAGTTATTTTCAAATATTAAATGCTAAATAGTTACTAATATTTTATATTTTGTGTGCATATGTGACTCTTATTCTCAGAATATGGACTTGTTATTAATTTAACATATAATTTTTTTATTCATATTTTTAAATTTTTTGTGGCACTTGTTTTTTTCACGTGACATTTATGGGCCATGACAAGGTGGCGCTCCGTAATTTATGGCATGTCTAAAAGGTGAAAAACCACTAAGGACTATTTTATTTATGTAATAATTTTTTTTACGGTAATAACTAAATCATAATTTTAAAACTATATTTAAAAACACAAAGTAAATAATGTAGCAGGTTTTTCGTGTAAAAAGTTTTTGTGAAAAATTTATGATAAATGACAAAAGTATAAAATGTATATCCTATCAGCAATATGAACAAACAAATTAAATGTCTCTTTGAGAAATAACGAACGATAGTTACCAAAAATAAATAAAAATAAATAAATAACACAATTATTTATATGAAAAATTCAAAATCATGAAAAATCACTGGTAAAAAAATAGAGATTTTACTCTAATGAAAAATTGAGTACAATGATGAGAGCAAATATTTTGCCAATATATATGGATTACAATTGGATTATTGAAGTGACTAATCATAGTAGACGACTATTTTGTAATTTGATTATTTAAATTTTTTATATAAATCCATGCTATTGAGCTCTTTGGATTATATCTAAATTAAATTGAGATCACAAATTTGAATAGTTTTATATAATCTTAGTTATAAAATTCAAGATAAAAAAATTAAATAAAAACAACATTAAAAAGCCAATTTGAATCTTCAAATAATATGACATAAAAATGTAAAAGAAAAAACAAATGTTTAAATTATTCTCTCAACAAATCTATTTATATATTATTTATGTTCTATATCTTATTGTGGTTTTAATAATTCTTTAAAATAGAGGGTATTTGTTGTCTATTAATTAAAAAAAACAACATTGAAAAAAAATTACATGCAAAAATAAGTGCAGATACATATATAATTACCAAAAATTTTATTATAAAAAAGAAAAAAAATAGTATGAGTTTTGGATGTTTTAGAAAATTAATGATGAAAAGATTCTCCATGATCCTCTTGGAAGGTTTCTTTCAAGACGTAATAATTGTTTGAAGGTGAACGGAGGTGGTGGTCACTTTCTTCATTCTGATAAGTGCCCTAAGTTTTGGAATTTTTGAACCCTTGAGATAAGCAATCTTTGAAAAAATAAATAAAACAAGAGTGATTAGCGAGATTTTAGCTATAACCAATCACTTTTATTTAAATAATAAAAATAATTTAAGTTGGTAAGCCATATGAGTCATTATGACATGGAATTTAATGAAGAAGCCCACAAAGTTTAGATGATGTTACATATCACCGTTTTAAAAACAAAATCAATTGAATTGTTGATTGTTGAGTGTGTGGGAGACGAAAAATATAACTTTTTTTCTCATTTTTAAAATATATTTATTTCTTGCTCGGTTTTGATGAATTATGATAGCTTCTTGTTCTTATCCATACACATGTATATGATGTGGATGTTCTTATCATCATCACATAAATTTATTTTTTTTCCAAATAAATTTATTTTATTTCATAGTTTTTATTTTTTTTCATAGTTATCCCGGTCAAATAAATTTCATAGTTTTTATTTTTTCATCACATAAATTTTTCTTCTGTTTTTTTTTTAAAATTTTCACTCTATACATAATATTTGCTCCTAATATTAAAATATAAGAGCATATTTTTAAAAATATAATTTCTTTTTATTAATAAATAAATATACACCAAATCAAAGTCGAAATTTTTTTAAAAAAACTTTATTTGGACTATTATATTGTCACCATCATGGCTTCGTCTCCCACTATCTTTGTAGCCATCATTATTCTTTCCATTTATTAATTCTCTCCATTATTATCATCTAATAATTTCAATTAATGTGACTCCACTTTTTATTATAATTAAATTTTTTATATAATATAAAAAATACTTACACATAAAAGCAAAAAGTTATATATAATAGTTGTTAAATTAAAATCTAATGATTATAATATAAACATATGTAGATTTCAGATTTAAAAATGTATTTTGTTCACCAGCTTCAAAATATATACACACACCCTTTCAACTTGCCTTTTTATCATGTTTTGTAACTTATAATTTTCATATTAATTAACTTTTTTTAGGAAAAAGTAATCCAAGAAAATATTTACAAAAGTTTTAGGTGAAAGAAAACATGTTAGGTTTGATAATTGGAAGCATGAACAATAGAAAATGAATGACCACATGGGCACAGTTGAGTCAATCAGTGACATTGATCTAGATGTTAATTAATGCATTCAATATGTGGCCCCTTTTCTTGATTCAGAATCCTTTATTGAATCCACTCCTACTTTTTATTGCTTTTTTATACTCACAATAATAAGCAATGCTCATGCATTATTTTTCGACACATGTTGTATTGTACCTGGAGTCATTAATTTTCTTATAAAGTTTGACAAGTGACATCACATTGGTATGATTGCACTAGGTGATAAGAATTTATTGGTTTAGAATTTTTGGGTTTGAAGAATGATTTAAATATATATATTTTTAATTCCAAATAGTATGAGCTATGTGAGTTACATAATATGATTGTTATTAATGCTTATATTGATCAATTATTCTTTTTAGTAGTTGTTATATTGAGAGAAAAATAATGAATACTAAGATTTTGCATTTATTATTTGGTGAAAAAATGCCTTTCTGAATCCTGTTATTAACTTTGGGAGGAGATCCTCTTCTGATGTTTGTTTTCATCTTATAGTGGATATTGTTTTTATTATTATTATTTTTTTTTTCTAATTTATATCATTCTTAGTTTGGTCTTTTCAATCATCGTGCATGTTTTGTACACGTCTCTTTTTTTTAATAAATTAATAATTTATTTATTTATTTAGAAAATGTAGATTCTCTGTTTTTGATGTTTTATTAGTTTAAAATATTTGGTGAATTTTATTTAAAGTTTAATCAATTGACAAAAAAAGATATATTTTTTTTAAAATCTTTGATTGGATGAAACACAGCAGAGAAAAACATTCGGATAGTTTTAATCTATTTTTTTAACTATGATGTGTTTATTATTATAAAAAATAAAAGTTGAGATAAGTATTGAAGGATTCAGATCTAATTTTGATTTAATTGTATTTAATTAAAAAATAAAATATTATTTTTGTGATTGGAATTCTCCTTTTAATCAATGATGAATAATTATCAACTCTTAAATATTTTAAATATTACTTTGTGATTATTTTATTAAATGAATTAAATTAGTAAATTTTTGGTCAATGAGTGAGGTTCTAACTCGGTTTCAAATTTCAATCCATGGTGGTTTATTTAATTTTAATTTTATTTATTTATGAAAACATTTATTGATTTCTTTTGTTTTAATAAAAAATACATTGATATATTGATTATAGAAAAGTTAATAAAGGTTGTTTTAACACGCAAATAAGTATTAAAATAGTAAATGAAATGATCAAACATCATGCTTTTGGCTACTAAAAAGGCAACATCTAAACATGGCCAAATAAATCATGCGCGTCGTATCAATTTAAATGATCAAGCTTTCAATTATTTTTATTTATTTAATTTAAGTTTCAAAAAGGACCTTTTTAAGCTGTAATCCACTATTAGTTGAAATGATGAACTCCTTGACTATCATCATAAAGCTCACCTAATGTATCCAAAGAAAAAGAATAAAGAAAAAGGCTAAAACTTGGGCCATTATGGATATATAAAACGCCTAATGTAGCAACGCTTGTGGGAATGTAAAAAACTTTTACAAAATTGAGGTAAAGTAAAAAAAAAATTACTTAAATTGTACTTAATAGTTCATGGCTCATTAAATTTGACCTTGGCATTTGTTTTCTTTGGAATAAAGTAGTTTATTGAAGAAGACAATTAAAAAAAAAAAACTACGGAAGAAAAATATAAGGTATAATTATAGCTCAATAGTATTAATCCTATTATGAAAATCAAGTGTTAGATATTTAATTAATCTCGAATTTAAATCTTATTAAATATAGTGATGATAATAGTCTTTAGTTGTGGGTGTGAGTTTATTGCCCAAACACCGTATTGTTTTGTGAGGACATACAAGTTGAATAATCAATTTTAAGTTCATATACAACCCTTAATACATATAACACTTGTTGCTTTCCTATAAATAATAAAAAAATAAAAAAAATAAAAAAAATCCATGATAATGCAACAAAATAAAAACAACTTAGCTTACTCATGATCCATAGATAAATTGAGGTTGAGTTTCATCCAACTCCATAAGCCTTGGCTTCTTCATATTTGAAGCTTTCATTGTGAGGATCTACCCTATTCAAATTGGCAAACCTAGAAGATGGTTAGGCAATCAAACTAATGTTTTCCTTCCAATATGAAGACCATTTTTCAGGGGGTGCTCACATAAGTTAGTATTGAATGTCTAAATTAGTAAATCTGATCCTAAGAAAGGATTGTCTTAACTCAAGCCTCCAATTTTTTATTTTATTTTTATTTTTTAAAAATGGTCAAAATATCAAAATGGTCCCTTATATTTTGTGTTTTCCATCTTTTTAGTCCCTCTAATATAAAATCACTTTTTGAATCTCGTATTTGTCACATTTTTATCTTTTTGGTCCCTCTAATTGACGGATCTGCCCTTTTTGTCCTTCTAGTTGATGAATTAGAGGACGAAAAGGATGAAAATGTGTAAATACAATAACCAAAAAGGAGGATTTTACAACCAAAGGACAAAAATGTGCAAATACAAAAACCAAAAGGACGGATTTTATATTAGAGGGACTAAAAAGACGAAAAAATAAAAATAGAGACCATTTTGATATTTATACATTTTAAAATTCTCCTCATCCTCAGCATCCGGATCATAGTCAACAAAAAAAACCTTCTTAATGTTCACTTCCTGGGTATTGGGATGCCTAGAGCTTATTTTCAAATTTACAATCATTAAAGAGTATTGAAGTCCTTATTTTTTATAGCATTAAAATAGGAGTTTGAAACCAGTTAAATTCATTAACGAGATTATTTGAGTGAAAATAAAATGTCTTCCAATAATGTGAGGTAGTTTTTTCTTTGTACTGTTGTCTTTATTTTGCTCTTGTATTTTGTGTTGGTCCATCTTTGGTGGATCTATTATGTTGTATTTTGTACTCTTGTTCTCCTTCTATCAATGCTAGTGATTTATCTATAATTTTTCAAAAAATAAAAAATTAGGGGGAGAAAAAATAATTTTCACATTTTTAATTTCCCCTAAAATTTTAAAAACAAATTTTTTTGTTTTTCATTTATGTTATTGACATTTACTATTTGTACCAATACTGTTGGTAAATAATACCTCTTTTTACTTACATCCAAAGTGTGTGTTTGGATGACGGTAATGAAATGATAGAGAATGAAGTAATGATAGAGGGGGGAAAAGAATGTGTAGGAGATGATAATGAAAAATGTGTTTTGTTGGAGGGGTAACTCATTGGGAATGGGAAAAGAAAAAAATCTGGTTGTGATAAGATTACATTTTTACTCTTTATATAAAGAAATGATAGTTATTTCTAATAATTATTATTTATAAATAAGTACAACATAAATATTTATTTTATTATTATTAATTAATGTTTAATCCAAAAATAATTTTAAATAAATATTAATATTATTCTGCAATTAAAAATTATTAATGAATTTCAAATGAAATTTATTTTACATAATTATTATGTATATATTAATTACTACATAAATATTTATTTTATTATTATTAATTGATGTTTAACTAGAAATTAATTTGAAATAAATATTAATTTAATTCTGTACATTGTATATTTTAATTGAATTTGAAATGATATATATTCAAATATTTATTATTATAAAATAATTGAAACATAAATATTTATATTATTATTACTTTATTTAATGTTTAGTTAGAAATGATATTTATTTCAAATAATTATTATTTATAAATAATGAAAAATAAATATTAACTGTAATTATCTCAAATAATATTTTTATATTTCATACTTAGAATTTTTTAATTAACTTCTAATAATCTTTATTTTAAATAATTATTATTTATAAAATAATTAAATCATAAATATATATATTTCATTATTATTAATTGATGTTTAACAAAGGCATAATAGTAATTTTGTGTTTTACAAAGGCATAATAGTAATTTTATGTTTTCACAAGGGCATAATAGTAATTTTGTGCTTCACAAAGGCATAATAGTAATTTTCATGTTTCATAAGGGCATATTAGTAATTTTGTAGGGGGAATGAACCATTTCCTTCAATACGGGGGGAATACTTCATTACCCTGTGGCTCAATGTAATGGTGACCCCCCAAAAAAGCCACCTAAACACATGCATGGGAATGTGTAAGTAATGGTTTACCCCCAATCCAAACACACACCAAGCTTATAGTTGACCCAAAAGCACTTATTTTATAAGTTAAGTGCTTATGAGGTTTTATATTGTGTTTGGATGAGAACTTCTCGAATAAACTCAGTACGTGAAATAAGCTCAAATACGAACTTTATTTTATAGTTGCCAAACACTAAACTTATGGAAATAAAATGTTTTTTGATAAAAGTTTATTTTGGTTAAGTGCATTTACTAAAATGCCCTTAGTCAAATCCAGTAAAAGGGTATTTTAGTAATTTTTTGTTGTAAAAGTAATTTTTAAATAAACATACAAAACATTTTTCACAACTACTGAAGTGTTTTCGAAAACTAATACGTCCAAACGAAAAATGTCATAAAGCACTTAGCTTATTCAAAAAGTCTAAAAGTGTTTCTACAAAATTAAAAAAAAACATTTTTTTTTAAAAGCCAATCCAAACAACTTGATGGGCCAAAACCAAGATCAAGCCCAGTTTGAAGCCCAATGAGTTGTTCTAGTTTCTCTTTAAATCTCAACTAAAGCTTCGGTTTCAAAGCTTTCAATATATCCGAACCAGGAACCCGATGTCGGGGCTCTCGCTCTTTCGTGGCGCCAGCCCCGCGCCTTCCCTCGCCGTCACCGGCACCGCTGCCTCCGCCGCCGCGCGCTTCTCCATTCCACGAGCGCGTCTCCACGCACTCCGCGCTCCGGCAACGTTCCGACACTCGTACCGATGGACGCTGTTTCCTCGAGACAAGACTTCGGCTTTGATCGCTCGGCGTCGTCCTGTTGGTTGTCGAATGAAAGGAGAATCATCAGGTTTTTGCTCTTTCGATCAATTTTATTAGTTCAAAGATTCAAACTTTTTGTGGGATCTTTGTGTTTGGTGTCTTTATTTGTGGTTTGCTGAACTGGTATGGCAGGTATTTGATGATTTGCAGCACTGAAGTGTTAATTTTTGTCTCCTTTTTTCTGGTTCGGGTGTCCGATTGTTTGCTCAAAAATCCAATTTTCATTTCTGGCTACCCTGGACGTTGGAAAATGATGTTAGTTCTTATAATGTGAACTCTCTGAGAAAGTTGATTTCTTGACGCTGTTCTTGCTGTGGAATTGGTGTTTGATGTGGGATGTGGTGTTTGCATAATTGCATGATTCTTCTAAAACTTGCAAAGTTTGCTATATATAAAGAGTATTAAAGAGGTCGCATGTTTTTTAATATTTTTATTTGTCTGAGCAAACAGTCTAGAGTTTGATGTCATTTACCTATGAACAATTGCCCACTACTCATCAGTGGCCAACTGGGATGCCATGCAGAGTGGCATGTACATATTGCTTTTGCTTTGCTTTCACATTTATTTTTGCTTGTAAAATTTGAATTTTGTTTGTTGTATTAAAGACTCATGCATTGGTATCTTCCAGATATCACTTCAGAATTGGAGCTTGGTAGGCCAGAAGGAAAGAAACTACCAAACAAACGTGTGAATGGGATATTCTGGATCCTACTTATTAACCTTGGAATTTATGTTGCAGATCATGTGTTTCAGGTACTGTGGTTCTCATTTCCTGGTAAATTTTTGGTTGGGAGGAACATTTTTCAATCTGTGGGTCAAAGAATACTCTAATGTTGTTGATGTCCTTAATTACTAGGCTATTGCCAAGAACATGCCATTCATCAAATCTAACGAACATGTGTTGAACACGGCATTTAACATAGAAAGTTACAATTGTTAATATGAATCAGACACATTGATATGCTAGGTAGTTACAGGATTGGATTGTGTTTAATGTTTTGAATATTCCAGTGTTTAATGTATGATCTTCAGATACAAGAATGCTCACTTGTCTTTTATAGTCGTTAGTTTTGCGGGCTAATAAAATGATATGAGAGCTTGGCATATTAATATACTCTCTTTTCCAGGTTCAAGGGATCAAATCGCTATATTTGTACCACAGTTGGCCAGCTTGGTATCAATTTGTGACGGCAACATTCTGTCATGCCAATTGGTGGGCATCCTTTGCCACATTGATATGCCAAATAATGCCTTCACTAGTCTTGTTCTCTGTTTTACCACTCACCCTTCCTGGTCTCTCCTGCTAGTTTGTTTGTCTCCTTGTCTTAGTGTTCTGCTTCATGGAAAACCTCATGAGCATACAATAACTGTGTTTAGGATATTTTGGTTAACTTCTTCTCTAGCTTCTGACTCTAGAATTTGTATTACTTTATTGAACTTTACAGGAACCATCTATCAAGCAATCTGTTCTTCTTGTACATTTTTGGTAAGTGCTATTAGTTTTTTATGATGCTATCGATCCTGTATTTTCCTTATTGTATTTTATTTAATCAGGGAAGCTTGTTGAAGAGGAGGAAGGAAATTTTGCATTGTGGATATCCTACATCTTAACTGGTGCCGGAGCAAACCTTGTCTCATGGTTAGTTCTTCCAAGGTTTGCAATCTCTGTGGGGAGCATCCGGTGCTGTCTTTGGACTCTTTGCTATAAGTGTACTTGTGAAGGTATGTAACTTCTATAATTTTATTGGCATAAAATTAACACCAATCTAACTCATGTCTAACTCTCTACAACAGTTATCATGGGACTGGAGAAAAATTCTTGAAGTTCTCATACTCGGACAATTTGTTATCGATAAGGTAATAATTAGTCATATGTTTCAGGATTTACTGAAACAGAAAATAACAAGCATGTTAAGCATTGTTTGGAATTAGTGTTGATCAGAATGATGGCCATGCTCACAGGTTATGGAAGCAGCACAAGCTTCAACAGGGCTGGTGGGCCCTTTAGGCCAAGGTTCATCTTTGCAGAATGTGAATCATATAGCTCATCTCTCTGGTGCTTTGGTTGGTGTTGCTTTAGTCCTTTTCCTTTATAGAATTCCTACACAGCCTTCTGATCTGGATTCAAAGGATGGAAATGGTAAACAAACTTGATTTTTTTTTTAAATAAAAAATTTTTGAATAGCAAGGCATTGGTTAGAACTCAAGTCTCAATTGGAACGCTTTTTTTCTTTTTATAATTTTTTGTAAATGTTTTATCAGATTTATTGTTTATTCTATATGATGACTCTTAATTGAGCTCTGTTATACCTGTTCATTGAGATTGTTGTACGATGTACACGATCACTCTTTAAGTGAGCTCCCTTTTGGCCTATTTTTTTGGCATATACACCTGGGTATGGCAAAAATCGAATTGATCCGTGGTTTCTGACCCGATTCGTCCTAAATGAGGTGGTTTTTTTTTTTGGATGGCAAAAATCAAATTGACCCGTGGTTTCTGATCCGATCCATCTTAAATGGAATAGTTTTTTTTTTGGTTAAAAATTGGGTGGTTTCTGACCCGATTCATCCTAAATGGGACGGTTTTTTTTTTATGGCAAAAATCGAATTGATCCGTGGTTTCCGATCCAATCCATCTTAAATGGGACGGTTTTTTTGGTTGAAAATTGGGGGGTTTCTGACCCGATTCATCTTAAATGGGACGATTTTGCAAAAATCGAATTGACCCGTGGTTTCTAACCCGATCCATCTTAAATGGGATGTTTTTTTGGTTGAAAATCTAGGGGTTTCTTACCCAATCATCCTGTTAAAAATGTGCAAATGTACTCCTATATATATAATTTTAAAATTTCACACTTTATGAATCAAAATAAATAAAATTATATTCAATCAGTTATGATAGCTATGTATTTTATGTATTACTGAACTAAAAATAGTGAAATTTTTTTTATTTTTTTTTGTCTCAACTGATGTAAAAAGGGATGAGGTAGATGGGGTGGTGGGGTCTGGTTTTACCTTGTCCCACCCTACCCCTCTTAAAAATGTGTAAATATACTCCTATATATATAATTTTTTTAAAAATTTTCTCACTTTATAAATCAAAATAAATAAAATTATATTCACTTAGTTATAATAGCTATGTATTTTGATTAAATTTATGTATTAATAAACTAAAAAGTAGTAAAAATTTTTTTATTTTTTTATCAACTCTTGTAAAAAGGGATGAGATGGGGTGAGTGCAAAATTTTCGTGAGGCAGTTATGGTATTGAGAAGTTTAAAAAGAAATACGGACCAAGGCACAGGGCAAGATATATCCACCCCACATCATTGCCATCCCTATTAATACACCCTTGCAAAATGTAGAGCCTCATTATTGTAAACACATAACCCCATGTAAAAGTTATAAACCTTTCCAAGACCATATTTGTTGCATCAATATAATATATTGCAGATACAACCGCAGGGGACAAATATCTCACATGTTCATCCCCAAACAAATCGAGTCTTCCATACAAAGATAAAATGTAGCTAAAAGAAAGAAAATGGCCATTATCCTTCTTATGGCCATTCTTCTTGTTGTGACATGGTAATAAAATACAGAGTGCACCTATCGTTTCCTCTCCTCTTATACGAGGGACACAAATCGCGGTAGCCAGTCCACCTAGCATTCACAACCTGATGATGGTCTTTGTTGTCGTCCGCCAGCTACATCGACAGTGTCCGGCAGATATCTTCAACATCAGAAAAAGAAACTATAAGAGGAATGCAAATCATAGAAATGAAAATAAATTGAGTTATTATATTTTGAGGTTTGTCATGGCTAAAATTTGGAAAGGTGGTCACTCTTCTAAGTTCTAACCAACTCAGAGACATATCCCCTCGAAATTATTTAACCCAATTATTTACGTTATCATTTTAATCCTTCTTGGTTTCAAATTTCCAGTAAAAAAGGGCTTTGGATTAAGCTCTATGTTTTGCTGTAGATTCCAAGGACTCACATCTCTTCCTCTGGTTCATTCTTGAGGGCATTCTTGGCGATACACTGAAAAGCAGCTTCAACATTGAATCCTTCTTTAGCAGATGTCTCAAAGTATGGAATGTTACCCTTTGAAGCACACCAGGCTCTTGCTTTCTTTTCAGAGACCTAAATAGCAAGGAAGAAAGAGACCATTAAATGAAAAGGTCATGACTAAGTTATAGTAGAAAATTATCATCAATGGAGGATTGACTTATTTCCACTTTTACTGAAATAACTACAAAAAAACTTGAGGATTAACAGTGCTGATTGTGTGAATTTATAAGAAAACCAGGGAGAGGACAGCAATCAGCTTTACCACTCTGCTGTTTCCACCATCAACATCTATCTTGTTTCCCAGCACAACAAATGGAAAGTTTTCAGGATCAGAGGGGCTAGCCTGAAATTCCAAAGACAACATACATCTCACAAAAAGACCAATGGATATTCATTTAGTTCAGGTAGGTCGAAACGTTGGTACCTGAATCAGAAATTCTTCCCGCCAATTATTCAGGTTATCAAATGACTTCATAACATTAACATCATACACAAGAACACAGCAATCTGCGCCACGATAGAAAGCCACACCAAGACTCTGGAACCTTTCTTGTCCTGCTGTATCCCATATCTAGAGATAAGAATATAGTGGCAGATATATGAGCATAAATTGAATGAATGCTTTTACACTTCATTAATAACACAATAAAAAAAAAAAACCCATGACGAGTACAAAAAGACACTCAACAAGAAACAAGAATAACAATCCATCAGATTTTCATGACTAAAATATTTAACTAATACATGGAACCTAAACATACATAAAAAAATCGGATAGATGCATTATCCCATGTCCTGGATGGGCAATCAATAACAAAAGGGAACACGGAAATACAATTAATGCAAGTACATATGTGCTTTTCTGGGATGTCATATGGAACTATCCTTTGAACAATATCAATTATAAGAAAGTTCAAACATCTATTATGCTAACATGAGGAAAACAGTTTGCATTATAGACAATCACCACATGTTCTAGTAAATCTATTTTGAACTCTTCACTTTAACATTAAATTACTTTGGAATCCAACATGTATTAAATTAGTGTATATATTATTCTAAATGCATACTAATAGATGTTAGCATATCCATTAAATCCATCATCTCCATGATCCTTAATATAGTCTTGATAGCTGATACAGTTTCTCCAACATCTCAAATTCACAGTAAGTTGAAAACAAATGTTCACTATTATCACAATTAAGATTTCACACAGATTAAAAATTTAAATATTGTTTTTTTCAAACATCACAAACAAAAACCATGTTTTAGTATTGGTCTAGATAAAGAAAAAGTTGTCAACACTACAAAACTTTCTAGACTCCAAAATCAAATCAAAACCAAAACAAGACACCGGAGAGAAATAACAAGCCCTACAGAACATGATCACAAAATGACAGAGAAAAAGTGCCATTTTATTAATTTCAAATGAACTGAAGATAAACATAAACTAACTACGTTGAAGAATTAAAAAAATGGGAAAACCTAAATTGAGAGGCGAAATGCTAAAAAAACACCTGCAAAGTGAACAGTCTATCCTCAAATTGGACCTCTTTCGTCAAGAAATCAGCTCCAATCGTCGCTTTATACTGATTGCTAAACTTCTTATTCACATATCTAAATTTAGAATGAAAAAGAAAATGCATAGATCACCCACATACCAACCAAAAATAAATAAATAAATAAAATCAAGGAGGAACGAATGAATTCAAAAGGGATTACTGATTCATCAGAGACGTCTTCCCAACCCTAAAAGGAAACCAAAACCAAAGGATTAGAGAAACCACAAAGAAATATGAGAAAGATACTGAGAAACAACATCACATCTGGAGGCAATGAAGGGAAAGCTCACCCACTGTCACCGAGGATGATGACTTTGAGAAGCATTCGCCGCCGAGACGCCATGGAATACTGTTCCTTTGAGCTCTAGAAAATATACCGGAGAAGGAGATCGAGACTTCGGAAACTCAAATGGTGTAATAAAGGTTACGTTTTTCTCTTCTTTCTCTTCTTCTCTTCAGTCAACCACAAATTGAAGAAGATTGGAGCCCTAATTTGGGGAAATAAAGAAAAATTCCTCAACGTTTTGCATATATATCCATAAAAATGTTTTTAAATTACATTGACTTTCTATTTGGGTTTTTCTCGTGTATGCCAGGATTCATCGAATAAATAATATTTGTGGATTCATCCAATAAATAATCTTTTTTAATGCAAAATAATTTAAAAAAACTCTAAATACAGTATCTTGGAATTTGAATTGTGTAACA